>NC_053156.1:53225290-53316493 GCF_016835505.1 Polypterus senegalus
ATCACAATACCACAGCTAAGCACTCCCCATCTGCCATCCCTTCTCTTTCTGTCTATCTCCTTCATTTCTTGACTTCTTCCCCTTTCCTTCCAACATCACTCTCAACAAGTTTTCCCAGGGTCACTTGTGACTAAGCCCCATTGTTCCAGAGTAGAAGTCCAACTTGCCTCAGTGTCCCTGCACCCCTTAGCTTTCAGTTGGCATTAAAAGTTTTCAAGGTACCTTCTCAAGCGACTGCTCTGTCAGAGGGTCACCAAGTCCATTCTGTCCCTTCTGAACCTGTGCATCACCTCCGTTCTCCCATTGACTTCATACTGTTTTCAAAAAGGACATCAATAATTGAGTTGTCTGTCACCTTGCACCCTGTAGGAATATTCCATGCTCTCTCCCAGTCCATAGCATCTGTCTATCTTTCTAAAAGCTGGTGGCTCTGCCTATGTCTTTCCTCCAGAAACACACCATCTTGCCAGCCAGATATCCCTTCATAAACATGCCATTTCTATAATGTTTGCTTGATTTTTCACTACATTCACAATGGCTAACACGGTACAACACCCTAGTACTATAATACCATACCATACCATATTTATTTGTTGAGTGCTTAAAAGCACAGCATTACAACTGACCGAAGCGCTGTACAGTTACAACAAGCAGGACTAAAAGCAAAATATTAAAAACAAACATTAAGAGAGAATTAAAACAGAGATACTAAAAACAGGTCAGGGGACCAAATAAAATAGAGAAAATAGCAAAAGGCAAGTGGAAAATGAAACAGGTTAAGAATTAAAAGCCAATGTGAAGAAGTGCGTTTTTAGGCGAGATTTGAATGTGGCGACTGAAGCGGCTTGCCTAACCACTAAGGGCAGGGAGTTCCAGAGCCTGGGTGCACAGACGGAGAAAGCCCTTTCACCACGAGCTTTAAAATGTGCCTTGGGAACGGTTAGGAGCAGCTGATCTACGGATCTAAGAACACGAAGAGGATTGTGACGATGGAGAAAGACACTCAAATAGGCGGGGGCTAGACCGTTTAGTGCCTTATAGGTTAAGAGGAGTATCTTAAAATCGATTCTGAATCTAACCGCAGCCAGTGAAGGGTTTTAAAATTGGTGAAATGTGTTGGCTTCTGCTACTTCCAGTTAGAAGCCTTGCAGCCGCATTTTGAGCCAGTTGGAGTCTAGAAAGAGTGGCTTTACTGATACCATAAAGGCAGGAATTAGAGTAGTCAAGCCGGGACGTAATGAATGCATGGATTACTGATTCCAGGAGGTGGTTAGACAGAATAGGCTTGAGTTTGGCGATTCGCCTGAGATGGAAAAAGCAGGATTTTACTGTGCTGTTGACTTGAGCATCCATTTTCAGGACCGTATCCATTTTGATTCCAAGATTGGAGACAGACGAAGTTACTGGAATGGGAAGAGAGTCGAGGCCAAGGGGTGGGGTCCGTTTGCAGTCGGGGCTAAAAACAATGACCTCGCTTTTTGAATCGTTCAGGTGAAGAAAGTTTACAGCCAGCCAGTCCTTAATGTCAGATAGGCAGTCGAGGAGAGGTTTGGTGGAGTCAGTTGGCTTGAGGGAGAAATAAATTTGGCAGTCGTCAGCATATAGGTGATATGAAATTGCATGTTTTCTAAAAATTGCACCTAAAGGCAGGATGTAGATTGAAAAAAGTAGTGGCCCTAAAATGGAACCCTGGGGGACCCCACATGGGAGTGGGACTGATTCAGATGAAAAATCGTCTAGCATGACTCTGAGAGTCCTGTTGCAGAAATATGACCTGAATAATGTTTGATAAATAATAGTCCAGGACTTCATTTGATTCGTAATGGCAGATAAATGTTGCATTATCCCAAAGTTGTGATACACCCATCAGATATTACTAATTGTAACTGCCACACACATGCGCATGCGAGACAGTTGATGGGCTAAAATGGTGCTATTCCTCTGTCAGACGAGGGATTGGTGCTGTCATCTAATCCTTTCTCCTTTTGCCCCACTGCTGACCCACAGAAGAATGTACCTCCTAGTGACATCACCACAAACACTTCCCACTGATAATGTCACTTCCAGCTATGACTGATGAAGTCCTATCTGTTCCAGAACCCACCTACTGAAGCCCTCATTTCCACTTCTGGCCACCCTGATCCATCCCCTTCCTGCTTCAATCATATTTAAGAAACCAGCCAATCTTTGTTAGTCGGTTCTGTTTTGTAATAAAGATGTGTTTCATTTGCCTTCATTATTTTCAGTATGTGGGGTCACCATCTCCAAACCTTTATCACATTCTTTGCCTGGTTCTTTTATAATAACATAAATAGTATTTGTTAATGTGTCATTTACTTATCATTTATGTATGTGTAATGTTGGCCAAATTTCATTTCCTACTGCAAAGTTTTACTTTACAAAGATATTATAATGCCATTGCTAATGAGTGAGTTATAAGCTACTAAGATGGCACTATTCAATGTTGCTTGAAGTGTAACATGATAGTGAAATTATGAAGATGTAACAAAATAATATTCCTAGTAAAAAAATTGGGTGTTTATTAAGGTATTCCCACTAATAATGCCCTATAGTATGCTGTGAGCCGCTAACCTTACAGCTTAGTAAAGACCTGCCAAACCAAATGTATTTAAAGTGTTTTTACTGACAATGGATGCTTCCCTTTTTCTATCAAAGGTAAATCCTCTTCAACACCTGCTCTACTGGGTAGAATCTTTGATCAATACAGCCATCTGCACTATTGTTGCTGTTGTATTAAGAGTTGTGGTTCTTCTTCTTTTTATTACTATTATTATTACTATGTTTAATGTGTACAGATATCTAGAGGACAAGTGCGAATTTCCATGTACACGCAACAATAAACTTGGCTTGACTTGACATGACTGCAGTTTTCACATTCTTCCTCCAGGTGACAACTTACACGCTGCTAACACTCTTCACTTTCAGCATCGTGTGTGGCCTTGTCCAGACATCCTTAAGTTTGATTCCACGGGAAGTATGCTCCAGCCTGCAGAATACAACTGTGTATGATATAATGAAGTCTCACAGTAAATTTTAAGACCAAATATCAAGCTGAAAAAAGAGAAACAATAAGCCACACATGTGTGGCGGTTTGCAACTTTTTCTAGTAGTGCGACCACAGAGCTCCTGCTGATTCAAAGTCAGAGGACTTTGAGGGCTACAAGCCCACAACAGTTGAAATGTAAAATGGGTGTTTAACATTCTGGCTTTATGTTATGAAACACAAGAGGAACTAGAGACTGATTGCAAAGACATTTACTATCATTCTAGCTTTAAATATCTGGTTACAGACTTCCTCATTTGCCAAGAGGCTACCCTGTCTGGATATAAATAATCTTTTCCAGTCAGTCTTCCTGCTCCAAAGTTGGGTTGCAGGAAGAAAGATTTTAACTTGTGGGGGTGAGCCATTGTTCTTTACACTGTTATGTATATATGGTTCAGCATCACACATGCATACACTTCCTCATCACACCTGGAGATGATCACAAATTGAGTGAAATTGGAAAATGGAAAGTACTTCAGAATGTTTGCCACAGTGCATCTGCAACATTGTTTCTTGTGACAACTAGTGTATATAATCCATCCATCCAATCATTAACCAAAACTGCTATATCCTAACTACAGGGTCATGGGGGTCTGCTGGAGCCAATCCCAGCCAACACAGGGCGCAAGGCAGGAAACAAACCCCGGACAGGGCGCCAACCAACACAATTTAGAATCGCCAATGCACCTAACTTGCATGTCTTTAGACTGTGGGAGGAAACCGGAGCGAACCCACGCAGACACGGGGAGAACATGCAAACTCCACACAGGGAGGACCCAGGAAGCAAACCCAGGTCTCCTAACAGTGAGACAGCAGCGCTACCCTCTGCATCACTGTGCCGCCTAGTGTATATATTGCTTAAAATATTATATAATAAAAAAATCATTAACATATTCCACATATATACAATGCCATCCATAATGTTTGGGACAAAGACACATTTTCTTTGATTTTTTCCTCTAATCCACAGTTTAAAATTACAAATCAAACAATTCAGATTAAAGTGCGCATTGCAGTCTTAAATTTACAGCATGTAGACATTACAACTCGTTTCCTACATGCTCCCCCATTTCTGGCAACAATAATTCTTAGGACAATTGGCGTCACAGGTGTGTGAATATTCTGGTGTGTTTCATTGCTTTAGTGGTGCCGCCATAAGATACCTTGGCTTACTTCAAGCCAGAGACTACCTTTGGAGTCTGTAGTTATTATTGTTCGACATGAGGAAAAGAGCTGTGCCAATGAAAGTCAAAAATGAGTGTGAAAAGCAAGAATTAAACCATTAGAGGCATAGGTACAACCTTAGAATTATCTAAATCAACTGGCTGGGATCTCATTAAGAAGAAAGAACACACTGGTGAGCTCAGTAATCACAAAGGGACTGGTAGGCCAAGGAAGACCTCCAGTGCTGATGACAGAATAATCCTCACTATGATCAAGAAAAAGCCCCAAACGTCTGTCCTACAGATCAGAAACAGTCTTGAGGAGGCAGATGTGTACGTGTCAGAGACTACTATCCACAGAAGACTTCATGAACAGAAATACAGAGGCAAAAATGCAAGCCACAAACCACTAGTTAGCCACAAAAACAGGCTGGCTAAATTACAGTTTGCAAAAACGTACTTAAGAGTCTGCAGAATTCTGGAAAAGGGTCTTGTGGACAGATGAGAAAAAGATGAATCTGCATCAGAGTGATGACAAGAGAAAAGTGTGGAGATGAAAAGGAACTGCCCAAGATCCAAAGCAGACATCTATTAAACATGGTGGTGTAGGTGTTCCGACTTGGACATGTTTGGCTGCCACAGACACTGGCACACATATTCATTGATGATGGAACTGCTGATGGCAGTAGCATAATGAATTCTGAGGTGTACAGAAACATCTTATCTTCTCAACTTCCAGTAAATGCCTCCAAACTCATTGGACATCACTTCATCCTACAACAAGATGATGATACCAAACATACTGCTAAGGCAATACAGGAGTTTGTCAAAGCTAAAAAATGGAAAATTCTTAAATGGTTAGGCCAGTCACCCAATTTAAATCTAATTGAGCGTGCCTTCCATATGCCGAAGAGTAAACTTAAGGGGACAAGCCACCAAAACAAGCAGGAACTAAAGATGGCTGCATTAGCACCTGATAATTTCTATGAATTGCAGTCATTGCATGCAGGGGATATGCAACAAAATAATGTGCTGTGTTCCAAACATTACGGTGCCCTGAAATGGGAGGACCTTGAAGAAAAAGTGTTGTCGTTTCTACATTGTGTGGCCTAAATGTATGTAAATACCCTTAAATGAAAGTCTGCAATATGTACAATAATCATGTCTGAATTGTTTGATTTGCAATTTTAAACTGAGAAGCTGAAGGGTTAATCAAGGAAAACATTGTCACAAACGTTATGAAGGACACTGCACATAATACAATAATTTTTTCCAGTTCATTCTTAAACTTGCTTAATCCCTTTTTCAAGGTCTTGCTGAGGTCTTCCTGATTCAGGAATTGATCCGGGCCACACTGGACACAAAGCAAAAAAACAATGCTGAACATGGCACTGGTCAATTGCAGTACCACACAAGACAGTCGAGTGAATTTATTTTTATAGATATGTGTGTTAGTGATTGGAAATTGTCCCACTGTATGTGTATGCATGACTGAGCCCAGTGATGGACAGGCGCTTCATCCAGGGTGGGTTCTTGCCTTGTGTCTGATGCCACTGGGATTGGCTCTGGGATCAGACCACTCTGAATGAGATTAAGAGGGTGTTGGTGAAGAGGGTGTCCTGTGAAGTTATGTGCAAGTGATTTGCATTAGTATTTTTATTTAGGTTCTAAAATTACTTTCACACACATTTGTTTACTCTACTTGATTTGAATTTGGTTGACACCTAGCATCATGTCTTGAACAGGAGATCACATTCACGCAGAACCTAGGGCAGTGTGGAAGCACTAGATGGAGAAGAACCACACCTAGTAGAACCTTACATGGCGATCTGAGGAGAGCTCATTGGAGTGACATTGTGCATCGGGGGAATTCCTTTGACTCTAACAAGCAGCAACATGCAGAAGTGAAGAATCCTGCTACAATTACCATTGGGGGTGGGGAGAGATATGTTATGAACTACTCCACTCAGAGCAGGAAGCTGGACACGGTGGAGGGCGTTGTTTCCCCTGTACAAAGCATTCAGACAGGTGTGCTCTTATGTCATTATTTGGTTGGCAGGGATGTCAGAAGCCCCCTACAACGTGGAGTCAATCTTATGACCTCCAGAGCTTCCTTAAAGGCACAGCCTCTGCATGGTCAGCAACAGAAAGATGGGAAGCTGGTAGCGAGTTCTAGTCTTCTGCTCAATATTAAACTGTAAACAGGGAAATTATAGAATTTTAATGAGGTAATTATAAACACTGGGGACTTTCCATAAATTAATATATCTTCTGAGACTGCCTTATCCTGTGCATTGTTCTGGAAGAGGCAGAAACCAGTCCTGCACAGGACAACATTTTGTCAATGGCCACTTGCATGTGGACATTTATAGCCTTCTTAAACAATCATTTTTGTGTTCATTAATTATCCGACCTTAATTTTTCACTACTAAATCACATCAGAATAACAGTTTTTCACAGAGCACATTCTCACAGGGAGACGTTCACTCACATGGAGTCAGGTTACATTCTTCAGGTTACTGAGTCTGAACATTTTTATGATGTGAAAGGAGGGGAAAATCCATTCTGAAATTGAGAGAACGTGACAGCTCCACAGAGACAGCGACCAGGGCAGTCCTTGAAGTTATGAGGCAACAGTGCCCTGCCAGTGCCTTCAAGCCTTTAGTTATTTTTTGTCTTATTAGCCTATGTTTAATAGATTGCTGGGATGGATGTTTAGTACTAGTTTTATGGAAACACACTGAATCCTTTACATTATTTATTTGACCAACCCCTTTATCCAAAGCAACTTACAACATTTGAGATATAATTGGTTACATTTCTTTTCTGTTTCCAGTTGGAGCCCAGGCGGGTGAAGTGGTGAAGTGACTTTCTCAGCGTCAGTGGCTAGATTTGAATGCACACCCTCAGGGTTTGAAGTCCAAAGCCTTAACCACTGCACCACACTGCCTGAATCAATGGAAGGTTTGACATGCGGTACTGAGGTTTGTAAAACATTTAGGGCATGAGATGTGAATATGAGTTTTGGGGCCTCACCCCTTACCTGAGACAGCCTGGGGTGAACAAAATAATAAAATAAACATATTTCACATAACCTCATTGCTCAGCTGCAGTACAACATCTATAAGCTGAAAATGTTCAGAATAAATGCACCACTTATTTGTCACACAATTGTAATTGCAAGACTTCTGGTACTTGTCAAATCATGCATGAATTGTGTCACTTTTTAGATGTAGCATGATTTATGACTTACAAAATATATTCATAAAAGTGATAATTCTTCAGTAGGAAGCATATTATGTTAATTCTAGAAGGTACATGGTCCTAAATGTATTAATGCAGGACCTCTGTGTCCTTCAAAGGCAGGTAGCTAAGAGGCTGCAATGATGATCTGCCCTTTCAAGGGTTGCAGGGACACCAGACGTTAATAGGGGGAACTCCAGCCTGGTGTCCCAGGTCGAAAATGAGAGCAAGCCTAGACCCAGATTTAGCTCTTTAGAGACAGACCCCATGAGAGTTCTTCTGACAGGGCATGCATTGAGCTAGGAGTCAACTGGTGAGTAGGACACAAGTTCAATTGACAAAGTAAGAGGGTAAGAGGGTACAAAAGTTGACAAAGACTTGTATTTAGGCAAGGATAACAATGCAAAGCCTGTGTTTAGTTATTAATTTTGCGTCAGCTATGGCTTTTGTTCGTCTGTTTATTTATTACTTTCACATTCTTGTGTTTTTCCCTTTCAGTTTTGTAATTTTTATTAATAAAACACTTTTCCTATGGCACTTTGATCTCCTTGGTGCTCAGTTCTTGGTTGGGTGACAACTCAAGAGTGCCTTCTAAATATCACAAAATCTAAAAATAATAAAATTTATAGAAAGAGTTATGTTGTCTGCTAAGGCTAAAGGGGTTACGAACTTTAAGCTACCAATGGCTACTGCATCAGGCTAAGTTATGAATAACACAGAAATGAAAACGGGCTGCTCAATAGTCATACAGAGCATTCAACGTTTTGCATCAATACATCCAAATTGCTCCTAACAAAATATCATACAAAAATAATTTGCAAATAATAAGTCCTTCAATGAGTTCATCATTGCTGCTGATCTCTAATATCACTGTTCCTGCAAAATGCCACCGCGCTAATCACAGTAATAGGTTAAGAGGTACAAAGTCAAATAGTGAGTGACAACTCGAATCCAGAACTCACTTCATTATGTTTAACTTTAGAGAAACAATTTTGACCTCCTTGAAATTAGTTGTTAGAAAAAAAAGCAGAAGTCAAAGTAAGTATGGCTGCCAGTGATCTTCCATTTGAAAAAAGTGCTTGTCACATGCCATTAGGTCACAGAGGAGTCATAGCATGGCAGACAACCATTGGCATTCTAAAAATAATCTTCAGGGAATCTTAATTCTTTTGGTAACATATATAGGAAGCTGGACTTCAATTATAATGTGTAGAAGCCTAAAAGTCCCAATATGTAAGCCCCAGCTCCATCAGTCTAAGTCAAATCCTGAAAAAATATGAAGTAGTTTTATGGCAAGCCGAATTAACATTTTGAGATATCTCGAAATCACTTCCTGTAACATTTCCTATTCTTTCAATGGGACTTCCTGTCTATTTCGAAATATCTCAAAATGAATTTGAGATATCTTAAAATACACAGGAAGTTATTTTAAGATATCTGAAAATGTATTTGTGATATCTTAAAATGTGCAGGAAGTTATGATGAGATATCTGAAAATGCATTTGAGATATCTCAAAATAAATTTGAGATATCTTAAAATGATTGGGAAGTTATTTTAGGATATCTCAAAAAATAATTAAAATATCTCAAAAAACATTTAAGATAACTTAAAATTCATTATTGTTTCAGATATCTAACAATGTATTTCAAGATATCTCCAATTGTATTTCAAGATATCTAAAATGCATTTTAAGATATCTTTAAAAGGACACACAATTATTTCAAGAAATCTCAATACCATTTTCAGATATCTACAATACAATTTAAGATATCTGAAATACATTTCCAGATATCTCAAAACAGCTTCCTGTCCATTTTCAGATATCTCAAATACATTTTCAGATATCTTATAATAAACAAGAAGTCCCATTGAAATAATACAGTTTTACGGGAAATGATTTTAAGATATATTGAAATGCATTTTAGATATCTTAAAATGCATGAAAGGTCAATTTAAGATATCTGAAAATTAATTTCAGATATCTTGAAATACAGACACAATTATTTTGAGATATCTGAAAATGTGCAGGAAATTATTTTAAGATATCTCAAAGCGAGTTTCAGATATCTTAACAAGTAAATTACATTTTAAGATAGCTCAAATTTATTTTGAGATATCTCTAAATGTTAATTTGGCTTGCCATAGTAGTTTACCTATGAATTTATTTGACAGAAAAAAACTGAACCATCTGTCATGATCTTTAGTACTGGTGCTTCTATGTATTAAATCTATGGTGACCTCATGTGACAATCAGTTATGCAGTGGATGCCAAATGATATTATTTAAAGTTGAGAGATCAAAGAGACTCCATTTTGTGATTACACTGAAAGGTTTTCTCTTTTTAGGAGTTTTAGGCTTTATGCATTCTCTTGACAATGATTCTTGTTTTACCCCATTTACATGATCATCTTAGCCTTGGTATTATTTTTGTTTTGCTTTAATTACTACTAATATATTCTTTCTTATGAAACTTTCTCTCTGGTCACTCCACCTGAAATAGGCAGTTAATTTTATTGGTTAACTGAGGTAGCAAGTGGTTGAAGGCAGTGAAGTCAGAAGTGAAACCAAACAATCCTTTGTCTGATGGGCAATAATGATCCTTACAATATTGTATAGATCACTAAAATCATTACCCCTCTCTATGGGAAATATTTCATATTGAATGTGTAAACATCTACAGCCTCTTCCAAGCAGACACAGGCACAGAGGTAGTGTTTTTCCAGAATCTGCTTTTTGTCTATAATGTCCAGATTTTAGACATCAGATTCCCTAAAGAGGTCTGCTGTTTTGAGTAAATGTTTCTATTCAGTACAAAGAAAGCTCTTAACATTCTTCCACACAGTCAGCATGAAGAATCAAAATGATATCATGTCTTGGGACACCAATAATCTGGGTCTTGATCAGTGGAGAATGAGTCTATCAGAAGAATACCAGGAGGGAATGAAGAAAAAAAACAGTAGAGTGGGTCATGACTCACACCTGTCTTGTACCACCAGTACCACCAGGTACTCCCTACTCAAAGTCTGGTAGAGCAAGAATCTCAGATACTGTAGGTCTCATCAGTCATGTCACTCTAAGACAATCACACAGCTTGATTTTTTTCAAACTTTTATTGATGTTATTGAAATCACACAACATTCCATATAAATAGGTCAATTTTTACAAAAATAGGATTTTAAACAATTCAACCCCCACCCCTGAGAAAGAGAACTAGACTAGCAGAGAAAAAATTAAAGCTAGTAAAATTAAATTAATAGATAAATTAATAAGCGAATAAAGATAAATGGAAGAGAAAAAAAGGAAAAAAGGGGAGAGAATCTGGTTCCTCAGTGCTTTAAAAGCTTATTCTAAAATGTTATTGATTAGATCCTGCCAGGTTTTTAAAAAGTTCTGCATAGATCCTCTAAGTGAGAATTAGATTTTTTTCAATTTCAAATCATATATAACATCGGTTACCCACTGACTTAAAAGAGGAGAGTTAGGATTCTTCCAGTTGAGCAAGATAAGTCTACGTGCCAACAGTGTAGTAAAGGCAATCAGATTGTTTGTCCTTCTCCACTTTAAGCCCATCTGGAAGAACACCAAACACAGCTGTTAGTGGATTAGGAGGGATTGTGACACTAAGGCTGTCTGAAAGGCATTTAAAGATTTTGGTCCAAAATAATGTCAATTTGGTGCAGGCCCAGAACATGTGGCCTAGTGAGGCTGGAACTTGATTGCAGCATTCGCAGGTTGGATCTTGCCCTGGAAATATTTTGGACGATTTTAAACAAGACAGATGTGCTCAATATATAATTTTGAGTTGAATAATTGTGTGCTTTGTGCATATGGAGCTCGAGTGAATTCTCTGCATTGCAACTTTCCACTCCTTTTCTGAGATGTTGAGTGAGAGATCCTTTTCCTACTGTCCTCTTGGATCTTTGAAAGGGAGGGACTGTAAAATGGTTTTATATATTGCAGAAATGCTGTCTGAGTCCTCGAGACTGATCAATATTTTTTCTGGCATAGAAGGAGGTGGGAGGTGAGAAAAATTGGGCAGGTTCTGTTTAACAAAGTTTCGAATTTGAAGGTAGTGAAAGAAATGTGTTGGCTGGAAAGTTAAATTGGGAGTGTAATTGTTCGTAGAATGCAAAGACGTTGTCTATGTACAGATCTCTAAGTGATTTAATCCCGAATGTTTTCTAGGCATTAAAACTGCATATGTTTGAGAGGGTGGAAAAAGGTGGTTCCTGTGCAGAGGTGTCACACAGCTTGATTTAATAATCAGATTCAGTTAGACAATGCTAGGCATGGGCCTATGTAGGCCAATGCTTATATAAGGTGATAATTTTCAAGATTATTAACTGCCCACATAAGTTCCTATATATGCTCATTTCTTTTTTTGCAGAACAGTTACTTGAACAGCAAACAATTCAGCTGTGTTCCAGTTCAATAAACTACATCACATGTTTGCCGGCACATATCTTAAAATATGTCCTACTCTGTAGGGTTTATTTTGTTAATGGCTGTTCAATTTGATGATCCTTTAATATCTATTAACTGTGTGCTGCTGAACAAGAGATGTCACTGTTGGAATTCAGCTTGTAGGATATCTGTCCCAGTGAGTTTTGCAACAACTAAATTGTTGGGAAGAAGAATCTTCCAGGAAGGGGAAAGGAACCCACAAATATGAGTGTTAATGTACCATTAACATTGTCATTTCTAATTTGTATAGTTTCATAAAGACATACTTGTAACTACATACAAAGTACACAAGCCGGTCTTTATTATCAAGGGTCTTGACATAAAGCATCTTGGCCATGACCAATGACACGGAGGTATGTCCTACTTTAGGCACTTTTGTTGGGCCTAGTGGGCCTGCTGATTGATTTACTTTGGAGGAAAGTGTCCCTAGAAGCAAGAACGACCTGGGCATTGTCATAATCCACATTACTCCAAGGGACAGGCAGTAAGCATTTTTTAGTCTGTTGAAAACATGCACCCCATCAATGGAGGCTTGAATGTCAGCATTACCTGCAAGCTGACAAAACTAAAGGAATATATCTGATGACAATATACTGGCATTATAGCCTCAGTTTGTCTTAAGCCGCTGAGCCACCCTATTACAACATATTCCCCATATCATCCTGTGAATGTGAAAGACATCTCCCACAAACGATATATAAAGATTTTGTGTAAAGAGAACTATTTCAAGTACCTTCAGATATAAAATGTCACTATGGCACACTGCATTTTTGTTGTATGCCAATAGGGAAATCCAGTAGAAGTCATATTGCCTCCAAAATGAACATGGCAGCATGACCAAGGTTTGCAAAGTTGTATCTGAATGAGCACAGATTCTGAAACATTGTCCTCTAGACAGACAAGACCAAAGTAGAACTGCTCAGGCAAGAAACAATCAGAGTGTAATGTAACATCACAAGAACCTTAGACCAGCCGTGAAATGAGGGAGTGAAAGGGTGATGATTTTGGGTTGGTTTGAAGCCAAAGGAGCTAGATACACTTGTTAAGTCCACCATGAAGTCCACTTTACACTAGAACGTTGCACAAAAAATCATGTTGCTTGAACAAAATTGGTTAATGGAACTGATCAAATAACTCCAAGCAAATTGTATCAGTAAATTTACAAATGAATGGCTGGAAAAAAAAAAATCAAAATTAGAGAACAGCTAAGTCTATGTTGAAATCTCAACCCCACTGAGACTATGCATAAATGAATGCCTTCAACTTTTAGCAAAAGAAGCGGTAGTTTGAAGGAGAGGGCCAAAATATTTCTAGTATAACGTTTGAAGTAGAAAGTAATCCAAGGGTGTACTTATTTTTTATTTATTTATGCTTACTTTTTGTTAAATACATAATGACAAAGTGAAACCTGCTGTGTATCATTTGTTGCCT
Organism: Polypterus senegalus; assembly: GCF_016835505.1. Lineage (NCBI taxonomy): Eukaryota > Metazoa > Chordata > Cladistia > Polypteriformes > Polypteridae > Polypterus > Polypterus senegalus. The sequence continues at coordinate 53,238,657 of NC_053156.1, forward strand.
GAGGTCTGGTTTATCTAAATTTGTGACTTTGTGAGGACCACATGATTGTTAAATATATCCTGATTTGTAAACAGAATTGAACGAAGGAGTGCTTAGTTTTTCACATCGCCATATGCTTCTTAACAAATATTCACTTACTTAGTTAGGCATTTTACAGTGGCATGTAAAGCAAGTCCTGCCACGAAGCTTTGCTGAAAGCACTTCTCAAACATCTGAAGCAGTCTTGCGCCATCAGCAGCTATTTTGTGCCCCAGGTGTCTTGAGCAGCCCCTCCCCCTCCACCCCTGCATTCCAGAGAGCTTATCAGATGAACCCATGAAGAATCGACCTGCAGACACTGAAAAGACAACAGACCCTTGGTTTTGGGAAAGCCTAGGATTCCAGGAGTAGGTGAGCCGTTTAGTAATAGTGAACAAAGTGTGTTTCTCCTTAGATCTCTAATCAGTCCAGGCACTATATGTGTGACGGACAGCAATTGTGCAAACTGAGGGTGAAAATCTGCAGAACCTTTCAATGGTCTTCATGACATCAAAAGTAGCATTTGAAAAAATATTAGAGAGGAGACACAATCGTATTATTCTGCCTATTCAGGAGTGGACTGGGTCTCAAAACCGGCCTGGGCATCCTTCAACGAGTGAGGTGACGAGGTCAACCCACTCGGCCCATTATTCATTGTAATTTTCTTAAAATTTGTGATGAGTACACGGCACGCTACTTGCTATGAGCCTGTGATGTGAACTCTATCTAAACTGCTGCCAAACTTAATCTGTACACTGTTGTTTAGACACAACTTAAAATTTGACAACATGCTTAGAAATAAAATTTAATGAAAAATAAAAATTAAGTAACATGGCTTACACGTTATTAGAGTACATGTCAAATGTCAATGTCATGTCCAAGTGCCAGTACTCTAGTAGGCTAGTCGCTGCTCATTTACAATGGAATAAATTATAACCAAGGTTATAATGAAAATCTCACATGATTGAAATGTTCCATTAACTTAACGATAAAACTATAAATGTTCCGTCCTAATATGAAAAATTCCTATCCTGTGCTTTATAACTTTAGTTTATCATAATAATACCGTAATCACAGCTGAAAACCACTAATTATCGTTCACGCCGATGACCAGAGAACAATAAAATGCATAATACATAATCTAAACTAATTATTAGTACTGAAGAATTTAAATACTAGATATAAGATAAAATACATTGCAATAATGTATATGCTAACCGAAATGTAGCGGTATCGGAATAGAAATCAAATTTTTCGCTGCAACGTTGTGTACTGACAACTAAAACAACTTGATGACGTAATACGGTATATTATATAGGACTATAGAAATCGCAGTACAAGCCAGATAATGTTTAGTAGTTTAGTAGTTTAGAAAATTAATTTCAATGTCAAACAGTAACCAGTACATAAAATTTATTTCATGAAACGGCCGGCCCATGACTAGACCAGAGTCCGCGGCCCACCAGGCATTGCCCAAATGCCCTAATGGCTTGTCTGCCTCTGCTGCCTGTTCACACTCACTTCTTTGATGGCAACAATTATTAGAAGCTTGTTTTTCTACCTAATTAATAACTGCTTAAATAAGATCATAACATTATATTAAACCGATGTGGGTATCTAGATGTACTTTTAAACAGAGAGAGATTTATTGCTTCCTGCCAATTTGAAACCTCATTTCTGCTAGTTTTAGTACAGGACTAGTTTCTAATTGCTGGTGGACTTATTATGAGACTGTACCCTAATATCCAGGGCATTGACTGCCAGACCACACCTTATCCAATGCAATTTCAAAGGGGCTGTTATCTATATAATGGAGGAATTGCTATAGAACTGTGCTGACTCAAAGCTTCATTGGACATTATGTCACAATTCAACTTGAAATCACAATGTTTTGATATTTTGTATGTAGGTTTATAATTTTTGTATTATTTTTTGCCATTCTTTTATTATTCTGCCATTTTAGACTTTTGGTTGCTATAATACCACATGTTCCTAGTGGTATTGCCTGCAGAAGACATCACAGGGGTGTGCCCATGTGTTTTGGCAGCCATATTACTTAAGGGCAAGCTGTATGTTTAGTAATTATATGCACTTTGTTTTGGCAAAAGGAACAACCTTGTTTCTAGCAGTAGCAGTTTGTTTCCCTTGCATTTTTTCAATTTTAGCTTTTGCTTTTGAGCAGCATTGATCTAGAATTCAAGCCTATGTATCTATTTCTTCATTTTCGTTTGTTTGACAATCCTTTTGTCCTCCAGTGTTTTGATGTCAGTACTGTCCAGACTTCTCTTCCTGTTTTTTTTACTAATATACGTCCACCACATTTTGGTGAGTTTCACCTTCCTTGTTTGACTTTTATATAAGATCAAAATGTTTATGACATTTTAATTACTGGTAAGTTTTAAACAGGACTCTGATGCCGGTGTCTTTTAACTCACTACTGGATTGAACCTTAATATCCAGTGAACTTGACACAAAATTCGCATTAATTTCCAGCACACTTTCTACGTGACAGCATTCTAATAAGCAGTGCACTGTGAATGGAGAAGGTTCTTATGGCAGCTACACCTAGAATAAAGTATACACAATTATATGTATTGTAAATATACAAAGAACCACAAGGGATGGCACCCTGCCTGGGGTTTGTTCCTGCCTTGTGCCCTGTGTTGGCTGGGATTGGCTCCAGCAGACCCCTGTGACCCTGTGTTAGGATATAGCGGGTTGGACAATGACTGAGTGACTGACCACAAGGGATATGTAAATACAGAGAGAACAGAAAAATGCAAAATATATAGAAGACACAACAAGAAAACCTTTAGCTTTTAAGGGGCCAACCTGGTGGTGTGGCTTACCCCCTCAACCACCTGTTATGAAAGAAGTACTCACTTCTTGCACCTTACATCTCTCTCTTGTGACACTGTTATCATTTCCTGTCACCTCGCCTCCTAAGTTAAGACTCAAAGGTCCAATGGCCCAAGACAGAGTTTCTTGGCCACAAAGTGTCGCTACTGAACAGTGCCATCCCATTTGAACTTTCTATTGGACGGCTTGCATTAAAACCTCATCCAAATTTCTGTTCAAGCCAATTCAGGTTTGGACCCTAATCACTAAGTAGAATTCATTATAAAATAGAGTTTTTCAAATAATTAAGATTGATCCAAAATGCCCAAACGCAAAACATATATTAACTTGCAGGTTGTTCTCATTTAACACTGTTGTTTGTCTTCCATTGATTACTATGTGCTGTCCACATCAAGTTCAAAATCCAGGAGCTGTTTATTTAAGACGGCCCTAGGATTCAGTTCAACATACCACTAAAAATGTGTTCTTGTTGTCTGACAACTCAGACCATCTACCACTGTCAGAGCCTAAAGGTAATCAGTCCTGGCTACACAGTAATAGAATACCTGACGCATACTGGAAAAGCCAGAAAACCCTTTCTCCCCGACTGCACTTGACCCCTGAGAACTAGTCCTGTTCTGGGACACTTCACACACTGTTCACTCATCTTGTTTTGAGACATGGTTAACAACGCAGACTTTATTTCTGATCCCCTTTGTTTGGCCATCTTCTGTATTTATTATTCTGCCTTCTTACTGGAATATTTTATAAACTAATAGTTTTATCATGTCGTTAGTTCAGGTGGTACAACAGTATGGTGGTTAGCACAGCTGCCTGGCAGTTCACAGATGCTAAGTTTGAGTCCCAAACCAGGCCACTGCATTCTCTTTGTGTCTGCCCTGGCTTTCCTCTCACATCCCAAAGACATTTATATTAGATTAATAGGAAAATTCTAAACCGCCAATGTGTGTGTGTGAGAGTGGGCATTGTGCGGAATTGTGCATCCAGTGCTGCCAGAATAGGCTGCAGGCTATTTCATAACCCCGCTTGAGAATATTATGATTTGTTAATAATTAAGTTTCATTATTTGTGTGTAAACTATTTTGGATTAAGGTTTTTAACCTCCAGTAATGACCAAGCTCATCAAGCTCAGGCAAACATTCCCAATGAACCAAGTTAACTGAAGTTGCAAATCAGCCTAACCTGCATTTCTTTGGGATACAAGAGGAAAATAGGGTATCTAAAAAAAATTCACAAAAATATGTAGAAAAGATCCACTCAATGACCAAGCTAAAAGTAAAAACCCCTTTCCCCGGAGGTTCAGGGCAGTAAGCATTAATCATTGTAACTTTGTGCTGCTCTCATTGAAGCAGGTGTACAGTATATAAATGTTATGGAGTTCTTTTCAGAGCCACTGATTCCCTGATGCACAGGACATGAGCATCGTGGTTGGCAGCCTTCAATGCAGTGCCATTGCTGTACCCCTTTCAAGTGGCATCAAAGCCCTGCAGTCAGGAGCTCTTTTGAAATCTGAACTATTCCTGCAGTTTGTTATTTTGTCCCTTAGGCTGCAGATTCAATTCCTGGAGGGACAGTGACTCACAATAGTATACCATTTGGAAAATGACTTCTGTTTAAGCAGATTTAAGGCCTCTTAAGTCACCAAGCACAAGCTACTGAACTGCATGGCAGCCCAGCCCATATGACAGTCAATCACATCATTACACAATTCAAAGTTGGCAGACATTTAGCATTTTTTAACTTGTGGGGATAGGGAAATGAAAAGTAGACTCGGGAAGTTCAGTTAAAGCTACACAACAGTCCCTCATTAAGAATGTGGCAGTAGCAAGACTGACGTTGAGAAAGTCTGCTGTTAAAAAAAGGAGCCCGATTGTTCACATCAGAAGGGGTAACTCTGTTTTAGCTTTAATGGCAAAGATGGTTGTACTTTGTAGTCTGAGTTCACATCCAGCAAGCACATAGTGAGGCTTGGAAACAGGAGGGACGCTTCATGGCTGAATATCTCACCTGTGATATTTGGGACATGGTTGGATTAATCATTAAGCAATTTTCCATTTCCAGATTTACCAGTTAGAGAAAACCTTTCAAGAATAAATAAAATGGAAGTACACAAAAATAAACATTATTTTCCATCTTATTGTAAGTTTTGTTTCATTCACAAAATTACAGTTTATTATTGTTTATGTTTTGAATTAGATAAATATGGGCAGACAAAATCTTTTAAGCGCTTAGGGCCTCTAAAGGTCTTAATCCGGTCCTGATTCAGGAGCTTATCCAAGATTTACTCAGGTGGAGAGAGACGAGTGTATCAAGAATAATGACTGTAACAAGGCTGAAATGACAAGAGCCTTCTGTAAAAAGAACACACTTTTCTCCTTTAGCTCAACTAGCAAAGATGGTTGTAATTTACACTCTGAATCAATTGGTGCAAAAATGTGTCCAGCAACTCAAGGTGAGTATGACAATAGATTGGCGAGCCCCTTGGGCAAACTGCTTAACGGTGACAATGTTATCATCCCTCAGTCTCACCACAATTAACTCCACTCCTTGAGTACAGTAAACAGCCTTAGGCACCCTTGTCCTGCCCACCATGACCTCCCTTAAACAGTGAAACATTTGATACCTTTTGCTACCCCAGCTGCTCCCTGAACCTTCCACTCTTTAATAATTTTTGCCCGTTCATACTCCCTCTGCTCAGACCTGCCTCAATTACTATCACAATAGTAGTTAATACCCCTTGGTACACCCTCTTCCCCTTCCATCTCTCCCAACTAACACCAGTGTAGTAGTCACCTCTACTTGGCATTTTCATACCCAGTACCCTGACACCACTTGGTAACACTTCTCAACATTTGGATCTACCCCAATTAATGTTCTGGTTTTGATATCCACTCTGTTATGATCCATTAAAACATAAGAAACATTTTTGATAAGAACAAACTTATTAATTTACATTTACTTAACTCTTTCAAAAAAAAAATCAGGTTTTTAAGGTCACCAAAATACTTCTAACTTCTACACTTCTTCCTAAATTATTTCAAGTATCTATTGTCTGCCGTGTGAAGCATAGTTATTATCCTTAACCAGGGCTTAGTACACACTGATGCAGAGTACCAGAACTTTTCAGTTTTTAGCAGTTGAATGCCAGCAGTGTTTGGTGTGCACCACTAGCATTTTCAAGCGTACGTACACCAGGCATATCCAAGTCAAACCAGCCCCTGATAAATTGTTAGCGTATTGAGATACTTGAACTTGAAGGGTGGCCTGAGAGCGGATGTCCTCTAGTGGGCCCTGTGTTCATTGGCCGGCACCATTGAACTCGATTGGCATTTGCCATAGAATACCAGAATTGGCAGGTCCACTACTGGCGCTGTGCTTTTCACATGTGACAGACATGAAAGGGTCTGGAGAAGCCATGGAGAATGTAATGCTGCCTGTAACATCATTCAGCATGAACGGTTTGGTAGATGGTCAGTGATGATCTAGGGTGGCATATCCATGAAGGGACTCACAGACGTCTGCAGGCTAGACAATGGCATCTTGACTGCCATTAGGTATCGGGATGAAATCCTTGGACCCATTGTCAGACCCTATGCTGGTGCAGTGGGTCCTGGGTTCCTCCAGGTGCAAGACAATGCCCGGCCTCATGTGGCGAGAGTAATCAGGCAGTTCCTGGAGGATGAATGAACTGATACCATTGACTGGCCCCCACACTCACCTGATCTAAATCCAATAGAACATCTCTGGGACATTATGTTTAGGTCCATCCAATGCTGCCAGGTTGCACCTCAGACTGTCCAGGAGCTCAGTGATGCCCTGATCCAGATCTGGGAGGAGATCCCCCAGGACACCATCAGTCGTCTCATTAGGAGCATGACCCCGACGTTGTCAGGCCATGCATATAAGCACATGGGGGCCATACAAACTACTGAGTATGATTTGGAGTTGCTGCAATGAAATTTCAACACAATGGACTAGCCTGCCGCGTTATTTTTTCACTTTTATTTTTGGGGTGTCTTTGAATTCAGCCCTCTGTAGGCTGATAATTTTCATTTCCAACAAACAATGCGGCATCCTTTCGTTCCTAACACATTACCCAGTCCATACAAGGGCTCTTGTTCAGAAAATGGACGCCACTTGGTTATTTCACAGTAATTAAGATTAGGTCTTGTGGAAATTATCCAGAAAAAAAAGCAAGAATCCACAAAAATAAAGTTTTGGGGACCATCCCTGTATATTGTCCAATGGACAAAAGAAGGCAAAAGTTTGCAAAATAAATGATCAAGATTCCTGAAAGGTTACAGTTGAAACAGTTTATGGAACAAAATGGCGTTTATATAGAGCATTGAATTATGGGACAGGAAATGCTTGGCAGGAAGTGACACTAAATGCAGGAGACAAAAAATAGGTTTCTATATCATCATCTTCAGTTAGATTGGTTAGTTGCAAAAAAAAGAAGAATCCACAAAAATAAAGTTTTGGGGACCATCCCCATATATTGTCCAACGGACAAAAGAAAGCAAAAGTTTGCAAAATAAATGGAACAAAATGGTGTTTATATACAGTATTGAATTATGGGACAGGAGATGGTTAGCAGGAAGTGACACTAAATGCAGGAGACAGAAACAGCGTCATCTAGATGGGACCGGAAGTGATGTCAGTTGAGAGGGCCGGATGTGACGTCATCTCAAGTTGCTGGAAGTGACGTCATGGTGGCCATTTTGGAACCCGGAAGTAAGGTATTTATTTTTCCACGGTGTTTCTGTAGAGAGAAGAGATTCAGGTAAGTACCACGTGACAACCCCTTTATCTTGCAATGTTTCACTCACCTTTAGGCTATTTGACTGCCTCCTAGTCACACGTGTGTGACAGTCTATAAGTAGGCTTCACATTTCTGTTATCACTTTAGCCCTAAAATAGTGAATTAACATCAGGGACCTATTTTATTGACCTTAAGGTTAGTGTTTGGGCGAGGGGAAGGACGTCTCAAGTGGCGTCCGCTTTATGAACAAGACCCCATATCATTATAGATATCCAGCAGGATTTTTTTTTCCATTGAGATCTGATGTGTTTTCAAAGTGTTCCTTAAATTTTTTTGAGCAGTTTATATCCACTACAGGTACTGTCCATAACCAGTCTGGCCTCAATCAGCCTCTCTGTGGTAGTTAACACCTCTTCGTGCCCCTTTCCCAATTACTCCAGTCAACAGTAATATAGTGTATTGACCCCTCTTGATGATCCCACTGTGTGAAAGTAGTAGTACACACTCCTCAATGACCCCTGTGTTTCAGTGTAGTGCTCAACTCAATTCAATGAGCACTCTATGTCAATGAAGTAGCTGATAACCACTATTCTACCAGACCTGTTCCAATCAGTAGTAATGCAGCAATTTAAACCTCCTTAGTATCACTTCCATCACTAACTGGCCTCCCCCAATCAGCATCACCGTGACGGTTTATACCTCTTTATTGCTCTCCCATCTCCCAGTTAGAGGTAGAGTAGCAATTAAAGTTTGCTGGTACTTTCACTCTCCAATTGGGACCTGCCCCATTCACCACAGCTAATATACCTTTTTGCCCCTTAACGTGAACCTGATGAAGGCCATTAAGACTCCTTGATGCCCTTCTAGGTGACTTTGACCTGCTCTAATCAGCATTAGGGTGCTAATTGTAATAATTAATTCCCCCACTGTCCCACCTGGACCTATTGTCATCAGTGTATTAACTAATAGCTTTTTGTGTGACATTGTCTGGACCTCCTCCAGTCATTGGTAGTTTATACATTAAAATTACTTGTACTTGGTGCCCCTTCAAGGCCAAACTCAATGAACATCAGTGGAGTGATTTTATCCCTTGATGCCCTTCAACCCAGGCCTTTTGCAATTAGTATTAGTGTAGCAGTTGCTAACCCTTGGTGATCTCTATAAAAAACCAGGAAGTAAAACAAGATAAGACATTCACCCTTTGCTAGGCTGACTGCTATAGGATAGAGCCTGTCCTAAAATAAAACCTTTTTATAAGAATTGCTCAATTGATAAAATGTAGCGCACAAGTCTTGAATATAGCCACTACCTGCTTTAGTTAGTGTCCTTTTAGGGCCACCTAAACGTGATCACATTCATTTGTGCTCAATAGTGTGCTCACTGAGAAAAATACTACATAATGTAAAGATAAATAGTAAGCCACTTCAGATCTCCTCTGCTGCCCTTCTGTCCTAGACGTTTTGCCCCTGCAGTATTCCTTGGGTATTACTCTGTCATCTTTAGTGCTCCCCTTCAGCTAACACATGAGCTCAGAGTTGATGAGCTCCAGAAATCATGGTGTCATGTTCAAAAACGAATCCTCGGTAATGAAGCCTGTTGAAACTGCCTTCAAATGCCAACACCATTTCCAATTCTCCTATTAAGAGCACAACTGGACTTAACAAACCAAAGAAGGCATTCATTTTTTATATACAAAATAAAACATGAACTATGACCATGTTTTATGACCAAAAAATCATTGTGGGAGGCATTAAATGGGCCTACTCAAGTGTTGGCACTTTGGCCAGCTGAACACCTGCTTTGAAGTTATTCACTGACAGTGTTTGCAGACACCCTCCCTGACTGAAGGGGGCAATTCAAATATGCTCTTCTGTGGTTAGTGCTGTCTTGAGCAGAATAAAGATGATTTCTTGAAACAAGTGTAAAATTCATTACTATAACCGTATGGAAGACTATGAGCCTCAGGCACAGTTTCCTACATGCTTACAAGCAGGTGAAATCCCCACAATTTTTATTGCCAATTAATGTAAGGCAAATGCATAGCAGTCCAGAAACGCGCGGGTAAAATGTGTCTCAGGCGATATGATGGCAAGTAAGCAGTTGGCCCAGGGGAGCGTCCAGCAGGGCTTATCGCTCTGATAGCAGACGGCTGATAAAAGCAATCAGAAAACTTCTTACAACTGCTGCACAGCCCTGAGTCTGGCTGGTGACGCCTGGAACTTGTTTGGTGACTCCTTCCTGAATGGATCATGATGGGACTGGGAAAAATTCACCTGATGAGGTGTGTCTCTCTTTCCCTCCTTCTCTCCTCTCCTCCCATTTTAACCACTTCTCTTCTCATTTACTGTCTCAACATGATGGGGGCTGTCCAGCAGAGGGGAATATGGGGTTGCTGGTGGTTATGTATTTCACTGCCTGGTGCATGAGGCACTCCAGATATGAGAGCATGGATGGAAGAAATGGCTTCCTCTACCTATAAAGACAAACATGAAGAGAGTTTTGTGCTGCTCCAAGCATTTCTGCCTATTCTCAGTGTGGTCAAGTTTTTGCTGATAGATAGATAGATAGATAGATAGATAGATAGATAGATAGATAGATAGATAGATAGATAGATAGATAGATAGATAGATAGATAGATAGATAGATAGATAGATAGATAGATAGATAGATAGCAGCCAGGTGTTACATGGGCGACCCCTTGGCCTGGTCCAGCCACTTGGGTCCCCAACAATGAGGATCTTATGAGCCGGATCACCCTCAGGGAAACCCACCACATGGCCGTAGTGCCATAACTGACGCTCCCTCACAATGCAGGTAATGTGCTTCATTCAAACCAACGGTACCCAAGGATTTTCTGGAGAGGCACAGTACCAAAGGAGTCCAGTCTTTGTCTCAGGTCAATGGATAGCGTCCATGTCTTGCAACCATATAGCAAGACAGGAAGCACCATGACTCTAAAGACTTGGACCTTCGTCCCTTTGCATAGATATCGGGAGCGCCACACACCCCTTTCCAGTCACCCCATGACCCCCCATGGTCTCCCAATCTGTCTACTGACTTCACAGGAAGAGTCACCAAAGGCATGAATGTCACTGCCAAGGTAAGTAAACCTCTCCACAAGGTTTACACTCTCTCTGCAAACAGACACACTGCTGATGGCTGTGTCTAAGAGTTAATTTAAGGCCTGGATCTTGGTTTTTATCCAGGACACTCGCAAATCCAGACACTCAGACTCCTCCCTCAGTCTCTCGAGTGCCCCGATCAGAGTCTCCATTGACTCCGCAAAGTCAAGATCCGTGAATCTTTCTTTAACAACAGATGCTCCACAGCTGCTGGGCCCCACAACCTTGCCCAACACCCAGTCCATACAAGCATTGAACAGAGTAGGAGCAAGAACACACCCCTGATGAACCCCAGAATCAACTGGAAAAAACGCAGAGGTCCTGCCTCCATTCTGCACAACACTCACAGTACCAGTGTACAGGCCAGCAATGATATCCAGCAACCTCGAAGGGATCCCGCAAACCCTCAGGATGTCCCACAGGGCAGCTCGATCAACTGAGTTGAATGCTTTGCGAAAATCAACAAAGACTGTAAAGAAACTCTGCTAATATTCACGTTTGCGCTCCATGAGAACCCCCAGTGCTAGGATACGGTTGATGGTAGATTTCTTAGGCGTAAAACCAGACTGTTCCGGTCGCTGGTAGGTGAGCAAGTGATCACGGGTCCTAGCAAGAACCTTACCTGGCACAGAGAGCAGTGTTATCCCCCTGTAGTTGCTGCAATCCAGGCGATCACCCTTTATCTGCCCTCAGAGCCCTTGCAGCCATTCTTCTCATTTCCCAGTACAGACCAGAGTTGCCATTGACCATCGGAACAACGGTAACACCAACACAACCCTCAGCAACCTTCAGGGTCTTGTCACGGAAGATCTCCCACATCACATTAGGATTGGCAGTAGTAACCAAATCTGAACGTTCCTCACATAAACTGTGTGCACACACAAAGAAAAAAGAACTGACCCTAGGACAGCCCCTTGTGGTTCCTCCAAAGGTAACAGGGGCTGCAGAAGATGAAGAAACACCAAGATGACACTAAAAAGTAAGTAAGTAAACTTTATGTCTATAAAAGGTGTTTTATAAATAAAGTCACAAAATACTTTACATATACAATAAATAAATATATACACATATGTATCCATATATAAAACCAATAATCAAAAAAACTCACAGAAATTATAAGCACCCCAAATCTAGAACATCCAAAATACATAAAAGCTATGATTAACCAAATGCCTGTTTAAAAAGACAAGTCTATCACTTACTTTTAAAATTATTTATGGTGCTCTTGGAATGCAGAGCCATTGGAGGTTTGAATCCCAGAATCTTGGAGCTGCCCACCTTGAAAGCCTGATCACCATGAGTTGTTAACCAAGTTCTGAGGATAGTTAGTAGACCTTGACCAGAGGACGTAAGGGATCCACTTAGAGAGTAAGAAAGGAGCAGTTCCACCACATATGTGGGAGCTTGGCTGCACATGGCACAATATGTGGTAACAAGAATTTTAAAATGATTTAAAAAGTGAATTAGGAGCCAACGTAAATGCCATTAAAACAGGAGTACTATAGGACCTTCTGTTTGTTATTGTTTAAAGCCTTGCAGCAGCACTTTGGACTCATTGAAGACACTCCAACAATGAATTTGTCAGATAAGCAAAAAGTCCATTATAACAGTCTAACTGAGAAGAAACAAAAGCATGAATAAACATCTCCATCTCAGCCTTAGACTCAAAAGTTCTCGGTTTGGCAACATTTCTTAGATGAAAAAAGAATGACTTAGTCATTAATCTGATATGAGGATGAAAACTGAGGGACTGGTCAAAAATAACACCTAAATTATGACTTATATGGTGAATATAAGAAGAAAAGGTTCTAAGCCTCTGCTTAATCTTAAATATGAACCCTTCCTGAAGCAGAAACCAGCACATCACTCTGATCCTCATTTAGCTGAAGACAAATATCAGCCAACCAACACTTTATGGTAGTTAAACATTTGGTTACAGCAGACAATTTATCAAAGTCATTAGGTTCAAAGGGAAAATAAAACTGGACATCATCTGCATAAAAATGATAAGAAATATTATTAAAACTACCAATAACCTGTCACAGATGAGTAAATATAAAGAGAACAAAATAGGCCCCAAAATAGAACCCTGAGGAACTCCACATGACACTGCAGCAGTATCTGATACACATTTTCCAAGTGAAACAGACAAACTCCTATCCTGAAGATAAGAAGCAAACCAAACTAAAGCAGAACCTGAAACACCAATCAGCTGGTTTAACCTACAAATCAGGATCTGATGATCTACATTGTGAAATGCTGAACTAAGATTCAATAAAATCAACACCAAGATTCTCCTGTGTCTTCAGCCATTATATGATCAGTGGAAACATTAATTAGAGCAGTTTCAGTGGAATGGATAGTGCAAAATCAGACTTAAATGTATCATAAATCCTTTGCACCCTCAAAAACTCTGTAAGATGCACACCAACATCCTTTTCTGAAATTTTTGAAAGGAAAGGTAGCTTAGATATTGGTCTGTTGTTGTTAGGTAGAGCTGGATTAAGATTTGCTTTTTTTGAGTAGTGGCTAATCAATAACATGCTCAAAATATCTTGGCACACAGCCTGACAGAAGGGTCAGGTTTATAATAGAAACTAAGCAAGAGCTAGTCTTAAAAACCTTTACCAGTAAAGATTACAGAAAAACATCCAAAGGGCTTGATAAGGGTCTCATTTGCCTACCATGTCAGTAATATCATCCAGGCTAACAGGGTGAAATTAATTCAACACAGCAAAGTTTGCACAACTTTCAGCAAAATGTCTTGGTAAGGGGGAGATATTTGCCTTAACAGCTCTGACCTATTCAACAAAATAATTTAGAAAGTTGTTACAAACACTATTCAAGAAAATGGGCACCAATTTAGAAGCAAGAGAGACCAAATTGGTCACAGTGTCAAAAAGCATCTTAGAATTTATATTACTGCAGGAAACTAAACCTCCTGCTCTAAAGGTACTCTGCGAATGAAACAAGGACAGTCCCCCAAATGTGAACCCAATGTTCATTTTGATCAATAAGAATATCATCCGTGTCGAAGACAACACTCAGTATGGCTCAAATACAAACAAAAACAACAAAACTATGTCCTCTTGGGCTTACCAGTACAAAAAATTGCCTTCTTACTATACGCTTGACTCCGGAACTTCTGACTGGTATGTTTCAGTCAGGATTTAATAGCTCATGTTTATTCTCCTTTTCATAGTTTTTTCTGATGTTTTTGAATTATTAAATTTGATGTGTTTTTGTCATACTGCAATTTTTTTTAATGTGTGATGAACTGAAGCAAGACAAACATAAAGGGATGCTAGTCTCATACAGCACTCCATTTAATAGCATCAATGCTATTTCAAAGGAAATTTTTAAAAAAATCATCATTATTTGTTCCTTCTGCATAAAGGTCTGTTGCTCCTGCTGGCTGATGTGGCTCTGGCTATTTAATGTTGACTGGGCATTTAGTTTCTTATATGGCGTCACTACCACAAGGGATAGATCTTGACGTAATGCCACTGCTCCTCTGAGGTCCCCTCCTCCATTCTAAGGCTACAAAAGAAAGAGGTTAGTAGGTTTGCCTCGCCCAAATCTGTCCCATTTTAATTCTTGTGTAGAGTCTCCGACACACTATTGTAGTATGTTTGTGACCACTGTTATATTTATTTATTATTTAATATTTATGTATTGTGTATTTTTGTTTGCCAATATTTCTTGTTTTCTATGGGTGGAACCCCAAGAGTCAGAGCCACTACTGCATCCCTACTGAAGAAACGTCATCAGCATTTACAGTGCATCCGGAAAGTATTCACAGCGCATCACTTTTTCCACATTTTCTTATGTTACAGCCTTATTCCAAAATGGATTAAATTCATTTTTCCTCAGAATTCTACACAACACCCCATAATGACAACATGAAAAAGTTTACTTGAGGTTTTGCAAATTTATTAAAAATAAAAAATTGAGAAAGAACATGTACATAAGTATTCACAGCCTTTGCTCAATACTTTGTCGATGCACCTTTGGCAGCAATTACAGCCTCAAGTCTTTTTGAATATGATGTCACAAGCTTGGTACATCTATCCTTGGCCAGTTTCGCCCATTCCTCTTTGCAGCACCTCTCAAGCTCCATCAGGTTGGATGGGAAGTGTCAGTGCACAGCCATTTTAAGATCTCTCCAGAGATGTTCAATCGGATTCAAGTCTGGGCTCTGGCTGGGCCACTCAAGGACATTCACAGAGTTGTCCTGAAGCCACTCCTTTGATATCTTGGCTGTGTGCTTAGGGTCGTTGTCCTGCTGAAAGATGAACTGTCGCCCCAGTCTGAGGTCAAGAGCGCTCTGGAGCAGGTTTTCATCCAGGATGTCTCTGTACATTGCTGCAGTCATCTTTCCCTTTATCCTGACTAGTCTCCCAGTTCCTGCCGCTGAAAAACATCCCCACAGCATGATGCTGCCACCACCATGCTTCACTGTAGGGATGGTATTGGCCTGGTGATGAGCGGTGCCTGGTTTCCTCCAAACGTGACGCCTGGCATTCACACCAAAGAGTTCAATCTTTGTCTCATCAGACCACAGAATTTTGTTTCTCGTGGTCATAAGTCCTTCAGGTGCCTTTTGGCAAACTCCAGGTGGGCTGCCATGTGCCTTTTACTAAGGAGTGGCTTCCATCTGGCCACTCTACCATACAGGCCTGATTGGTGGATTGCTGCAGAGATGGTTGTCCTTCTGGAAGGTTCTCCTCTCTCCACAGAGGACCTCTGGAGCTCTGACAGAGTGACCATTGGGTTCTTGGTCACCTCCCTGACTAAGGCCCTACGCTCAGTTTAGATGGCCGGCCAGCTCTAGGAAGAGTCCTGGTGGTTTCAAACTTCTTCCACTTACGGATGATGGAGGCCACTGTGCTCATTGGGACCTTCAAAGCAGCAGAAATTTTTCTGTAACCTTCCCCAGATTTGTGCCTCGAGACAATCCTGTCTCGGAGGTCTACAGACAATTCCTTTGACTTCATGCTTGGTTTGTGCTCTGACATGAACTGTCAACTGTGGGACCTTATATAGACAGGTGTGTGCCTTTCCAAATCATGTCCAATCAACTGAATTTACCACAGGTGGACTCCAATTAAGCTGCAGAAACATCTCAAGGATGATCAGGGGAAACAGGATGCATCTGAGCTCGATTTTGAGCTTCATGGCAAAGGCTGTGAATACTTATGTACATGTGCTCTCTCGGTTTTTTTATTTTTAATAAATTTGCAAAAACTTCAAGTAAACTTTTTTCACGTTGTCATTATGGGGTGTTGTGTGGAGAATTCTGAGGAAAAAAATGAATTTAATCCATTTTGGAATAAGGCTGTAACAAAATGTGGAAAAAGTGATGCTCTGTGAATACTTTCCGTGTGCACTGTATATTTCAGGCTGGGAAGTCAGTCCCTTAGAAGTTCATTGAGGTTTGTGGTGTCTAGGGTGTTATTGTAGGTACTGATTGGTTTATAAGGTGTTGTGAATTATTGCTTCCTTTTTGTGGATTTTGACTTTGAGTTTACGGTCTGGACTTGTCAGCTTTAAGTTGCCTTTTTAAGCAAACTGTTTTGTCTTGCCTCGCAGTTAGGAGACCTGGGTTCACTTCCTGAATCCTCCCTGTGTGGAGTTTGCATGTTCTCCTCGTGTCTGCGTGGGTTTCCTCCGGGTGCTCCGGGTTTCCTCTCACAGTCCAAAGACATGCAGGTTAGGTGCATTGGCGATCCTAAATTGTCCCTAGTGTGTGCGTGTGCCCTGCGGTGGGCTGGTGCCCTGC
The DNA here is from genome assembly GCF_016835505.1 of Polypterus senegalus. NCBI lineage: Eukaryota > Metazoa > Chordata > Cladistia > Polypteriformes > Polypteridae > Polypterus > Polypterus senegalus. Next base: position 53,255,200 of record NC_053156.1, read on the forward strand.
CCAGGGTTTGTTCTTGCTTTCTGTCCTGTGTTGGCTGGGATTGGCTCCAGCAGACCCCCGTGACCCTGTGTTAGGATATAGCGGGTTGGACAATGACTGACTGACTGACTGACTAATACATTCGTTAAATACTGAAACATTATTTTTGTCTTGTCTATTTAAGCCAGGTGTTTTATGGTTTCCTTCTCCCTTGAAGGGCAGTTTTGTGTATTTTGAGTGTTTTCAAAGTTTTGAACATTTTAAAGCATTTGCAGGCCTTGAAGTCTGCCTTCTGAGTTTGGGGCCAGGCTGTGAGTCTGTTCCTAAGAATTACCAGTGAAGTCCTGATTAGATTTTTGTTAATTTTGATACATATTCCTTCTCTTTTTTTATTTTGTGATGCATATTTCATAACACTGATCACACTCCTTCTCCTTCCTGTTATGAAATTATGTTTTCATAGCAGAAGCAATCAAAGCAGGCCAGGATTTTCAATGCTCTGCTCAGCAGAGGTTCACCTGAACCTGAGGCCCCTAATATAAATAACCTTCTTGCTTCAGATGATGCAGACCCTAAAATTGAGGGAGCTGGCAAAACAATATGAAATTAAGCAAAATGTACCACAAGGGGTTGCTGTAAACCCTTGGCTTGTATTGACAATGACAGACAGGAATCTTTACAAATGAAGGATTTTTTTTTTAAATCAGAAAACTACAAGAAAATGCCCTAATGAGCAAAAGAAGGTAAAAAAAGAACTTGCCTTCATCATAACCAGATAAGTCCTATTATAAAATTCAAAAATTAGAATCTTAATCAGAAGCAGGAAAATAACAAAACACAGTAAATCCACAGAAAAACTATTGCTTATGAAGCTCCACAGAAAACAAATGATCTCCTACTCCTAAACATTCAGCTCACATAAGCAGAATGACGGCTCAAGAGTGGCGATATGAGGGTGGCCCCACCTCCTGGAGCTCCACCCACAAAGAACAAGGAGCAGCAGAACATTTAAAGAGACAAAACAGAATTATAGAATAACAACTGAAGCTAACAGAAACAGCATAAAGACAAGAAAAAGGGTTCACAAAAACACAATAAAAAATAAACTACACGTAACAATTGCCAGGGTAGCCATTGTCTGCTTTTCTCTCTTAATTTCAAGCTCACCTAGCCAAGGCCCTTTTAAAGTCTGACCTTGAGAGACTTCTGGAGCATAGGCCAGCCAACTATCAATTCAAAATCTCTTAGAAGAAATCCAGCTGTCCTCTTAAAGTGCCAAGCAACTCATAGCTGCCCTCAGAGTACAGCAGTCTTCTGCAACTCCTGACTAGCTCTGACTTTGTGAGCCCTATTGGGAATCTTTGGTGACCTGTCCAGAGTGTAGCCTCCTCCACTCTCCCAAATAGTTTTTAACATCCTGTCCAGGGAATGGTCCACACCAATTTCCAGGAGGCTCTTTGGCATCACATAAGCCCCCGTGGTCCATGCCATTACCTTGGCAGAAAACATTGCATAAAATAAAAATGAATTTACTGACAATCCTACACCTATAATTGAAGAAAGAGCACCAAAGGAGGACACTCATGGTTATGACAGTAGTAGACACTGTATTGTGTGTATGGAGAAAAGATGGCAGAGAAAAGTAAAAGAAAAAAAGTTGAAATCACTCCATTCATTAACATATTGAAGATATACCATCTGTCCATCCACCAGTTTTATAAACCCACTGCTTTGATATTCATTCGACAGCAACTAACCCTGGATGGGACACACTCAATAAAAATGTGCCAATTCAGAGCGTCCAATTAATGTGACTCACACAGCTTTAGGAGGAAGACATACAAGTCAATAAAGAAAACCCACAAGGACATGGGGAGAATGTGCAAACTCCACAAAGGCAGACCATGCCAAATGTGGGCCCAAATTCTGGGAGTTTGCAAGCAGAAGCACTGTCACCTGGGCCACCATTAGATTCATGCCATGAACAACCAATTATTAATACAGTATGATTTTATATGTTGCTGGGACAGTTTTTTCAGACTTTATAAGTATTTTAGTGGCAGGGCTTGACTGACAGGACCATTGTTCACTATTTCCTAACAACCTGTCCCCATCTATAAACCAACAGCTTATCAGGTAGCACTACAAACAAGAACTCAGCTCTACTCCAGTGCTTGCTCTTATTAATAATCACTGTCCTCATCGGCTGTTTTACCCACAGTCAATTTAAACATAGTGGTAGTGATTTAGAAAACCAAGTGAATCTTCATTTATTGTTGCATCTTTTGTTGCCAAAGCTGCCTGTATGCACCTTATAAAACTAAGAAATTAATTGCAGCAATATTTTCATTTCTTGAAGGATGAAATTTCAAATATCATTTCCTTAGCATTTCTCTGTGTGACCCTTGCTCAGCCTGTAACTGATGAATGGTATAAGCAGATGAATCAGAGGGAGACAAAGTCCAATCAATGTTTGTATTTGCCATATGTTTAGTTGAAATGGAAAAGCAGGAATGAAAAGTTACAAAATGAATGCAGCAGAGCTTGAGTGCCATCTTCTCTATTGAATCACAGAAAGGTGTGATATAAAGCATGGACTGTCCCCTAGCCCCGGCAAGTCCCCAATCTTGGGAAGATCTAAAGACATGGCCACCTTTAGATGAAAATATATACAGAGGGCTGAGTGACAAAACAACCAATGAGTCACACAGGACAGGAAACATCTGCTGCTGTCAACAGGGAGAGAGGTTGGGAACATAAGCTGATGCTAAAAGGGCAACACTGGGATACACATACAGTAAAAGTAGCATAGGAGCAAGTGAGGACAAAGACTGGGCTGGAGGTATTCAGCCATTTTACTTTTGCTAGTTATTTTGTTGAACTAGGCAGCCACCTAAGGTGGCAAATGTTTGGGAGTGGTACTTTTTTTAAATGGAGAAGTACTTGTATTTAATAAAACAATATGGAGATCCATACTCCCACAACCCCCCCCCGATTTCTGAGGCATGCTGGGAGCTGGCAGAGTGCACTGACTCTTTTTCTCCCTATCCTGTAGACCATTCCCGGGAGAGTTCACCTGGCTCTCTTGACATCACTTTCGGGACCGAGCCAATGGAAGTAGACCTCCTCCAGCCCCTGTGATGTCACGTCCGGGCTCGAACCAATGATTGAAGAACATGGGCCCGATCCTTATGACCTCACCTCCTGTCTTCCCCTTTAAAAGCCTGCCCTTTTTCCATTTTCCTGTGCTGTGTATTTGATAAAAAACGACTTTGCAGCCAGGACACCATATTATACGGGTGGCTGCCCCAAACCTTTATCTGTTTATGTCTTGTTTTTGTGACAATATATAATCTTTGAAACCACCATTTATAGCTTCATCTAGGATATCAGAAATGCTAGTGCTGGCACTGCATTTATTATACTCCATACATTTCTAGAATTTTTCAAGATCCATCAGTTCATCAGTGAGTCACTAAGGAACTTACCATGAGAATATGTCTAATTTCTGTCCTCCTGGTCTGTACACTGTCATGCTTGTATGCTTTGGGACCAATCAGATGGCTCAGGTAAGCCAAGTAATACCACCACGAAGCAGGAGGGATGCTGTGGCTGTGTCTCTTGTTTCCTCTACAAATGAAGGGCCATCACTAGAAGACAACATCTAACTCTGCCCCACTGAGTGTTGGAAGCTCCACTCCTACCAGGAATGGGCCTATATGAATGGAGAGCTAAGTAATGCAGGTCATCTTATGACCTAAGGTAGGAAATGAGATGGAGCGCTCTATGATTGCTAATGTGCAAGGGTCACTTATTTATTTTGTGTTTTCTGGGACAGACCTTTTTTGTTTCAATTTTGTTATTATTAAACAAGATTGTGAGCAAGTTTGCAACCCAATAATTGCATTGCCTCTCACAATTTTTCATTTTATAACACCTTGTCTGGAATAAGATTATTTGTCTGTACTATGCAGCAAATATAATTAATAATTAGTTTGTGATTGTGATTTGTGCTTTGGTTATACAAATATATATATATATATATATATATATATATATATATATAATATATATATATATATATATATATATATATATATATATATATATATATATATATATATACTGCTCACAAAAATTAAAGGAACACTTTAAAGATACACATTAGATACATCAGATCTCAATATGGATATCTATACAAATAACGACAGGGCAATGTCTTAGGAACAAAAGGATGCCAAGTCTTTTAATGGAAATAAAAGTTTTCTGCCTACAGAGGGCTCAATTGTGTAGACACCCTAAAATCAGAGTGAAATGAAGATGTGGCAGGCTAGTCCATTTTTCAAAACTTAATTTCTGCTACTCAAAATGCTTTTCAGTATCTTGTGTGGCCCCCACGAGCTTGTATGCATGCTTGACAACGTCGGGGCATGCTCCTAATGAGACGACGGATGGTGTCTTGTGGCATTTCCTCCCAGATCTGTATGAGGGCATCCCTGAGCTGTTGTACAGTCTGAGGAGCAACCTGGCGGCGCCTAATGGACCGAAACATAATGTCCCACAGATGTTCTATTGGGTTTAAGTCAGGGGATCGTGAAGGCCATTCAATTGTTTCAATTCCTTCATCCTCCAGGTACTGCCTGCATACTCTTGCCACATGAGGCCGGGCATTGTCGTGCATTAGGAGGAAACCAGGACCTACTGCACCAGCGTAGGGTCTGACAATGGGTTCAAGGATTTCATCTCGATACCTTATGGCAGTCAGAGCACCATTTTCTACGCAGTAGATGTCTGTGCGTCCCTCCAAGGATATGCCTCCCCAGACCATCACTGACCCACCACCAAACCTGTCATGTTGAACGACGTTGCAGGGAGCATATCGTTCTCCTTGTCTTCTCCAGACTCTTTCACGTCTATCACAGTGAAGTCTGTTCCTGATTGTTTGGGTAGAGACATTCACATCAGTGGCCCTCTGGAGGTCATTCTGTTGGGCACGAGCAGTGCTTAGCCTGTTCCGCCTTGCACAAAGGAGCAGGTATCAGTCCTGCTGATGGGTTGAGGACCTTCTACAACCCTGTCCAGCTCTCCGAGAATAACAGCCAGTCTCCTGAAATCTCCTCCATGTTCTGGAGATTGTGCTGGGAGACACATTAAACCTTCTTGCTGCAGCATGTGTGGATGTGCCATCCTGGAGAAGTTGGACAACCTGTGCAACTTCTGTAGGGTTAAGGAATCACCTCATACTGCCAGTAGAGATAATTACTCAAGCCAAAACTAGCACGAGTGGAAAACCAGCCAAAAAAGATCAAGAGGGAGAAACTTGAAATGACCTCCACATGTAAAACCAGTCCTGTTTTGAGGGTTTTCTAATTGTTGCCACTTTAGTGCACCTGTCGTTAAGTCCATGAACACCAATACAGCTGAAAGTGATTAACAATGACCTCAGCTGCTTAACCAACCAGAAAATTATCAGACAGGTTTAACTGATTTCATGCCAGGCCCAATAAAAAAAGTGTTCCTTTAATTTTTGTAAGCAGTGTATATACATACATATACAGGTGTGGATAAATGTGTTAGTGCCACTCCATGAAAAAAGAACCCACAATTGGCTCTGAAATTACTTGAAACGGAGTAATTGGCACCCATTATTTTTTATTCCATATTTAACAAAAATCAGACTATGCTTTAGAGTTTTGATGCAAGAGAATATCTCTATATATAATCTTCATTTGGATCTTGATCTTTGTTTGTCCGCGAATGAATTAGAAGAAGAAGCACTAGATGGCAGTAGAGAGACAGCTAAAACATAGGCATTGCATTAAGAATCTCCTCCAGGCTTATACTACTGAAGACTGTAGTACTCCAGTCACACCTCAAAACACAGACATTCAAACTAAACAAATTGTTGTGCTTTAAATTAACTAAAGAGATCTTCATTTAGATCTTGATCTTTGTTTGTCTGCAAATTCCACGCATGTGTAGACCACCTTCCAGTTTAGTACGTTGTTGTTACTCACGGATGTCAACAATGTGCCGGATTAACGAAAGGGGTGGTGGACAGTGTTACGCTGGTTAGCTCCTGAGGCCTGGTTAGAGAATGAGATTGCCGAAGATAAAAGGTATGTGCCTACGTAACATATGAATGAAAGAAAGACAGTGGGTAAAATGAATGACAACGTAACAGCATGTTCCAGAAATTATTATTGTTACGTTGTAGCGGCGAGTGCTGCGCGTCTTACAGTTGTACCGTGGCTTGCTCACATGTCAGTGAAGTGATCCCTATTTATGCTTTAAAGAGCCTGGATACCTATGTGTCCCCCTTTTATAACCATTGCTCAGTGTATATTGCCTTACTCTTTGGATTGCCACAAAGCAACCTGCGAGATTGGAGAAAGGTTGAGAAGAGATCATGAGAGGAAACAACAGAGTCGTGAAAACGAGACTGACTGTAAACGGACAGAAGCAGACATGCTCCTGCACCACCACATAATTACGATTCGGACAGTGATTCCGAGTAGGCCGTTCCTATTGAATCAATATCCAAGGGTTTTCTTTTGTAATTTTGTTGCCCTTATAAAAAATCATAATGCTGTGTGACGAAGGGCCCAGTTCACGACTGGCAGCCGTGTTTAAACAGGGAGCCCTTCACAGACAACTTTAACGCGCGCAACGTAGTTGGGTGCACATGGCTAGTTTCATATAATAACACAAATGAAAATAGAATGGACAAAAACAATGGGACCCTTAACCTAATATTTTCTTGTACAGCCTTTAGAGGCAATCACGGTAAACAAGCGACTTCAGAATAGTCCAATGTTTTGTTCTTAGCCATTATTAGGTGCTTTTAGGTGTGTGTTTTAGGTCATTATCCTGTTGAAGGATCCATGACCTGTGACTGAGACTGAGCTTTCTGACACTGGGCAGCATGTTTCACTGATGAAGATGATAATGCTCTCAACTGTTTGTTCCAAATTAGACCACTTATGAAATCAAAACTAAATACTTTAAGTGTTTTGTCCTCCTAAGCCTGTTTTGGGGTGTGTATGGGAGCTTTTGGGCTGTATTAGTCTGCAAGGTAAAAGAGCCGACTGTTCAGGAAGATTGTGACCCCTGGATAATACTGACTACATTAAAGGAAACATTCGGAGGTGTGGCTGTGGATGCCAGTAAAGAATATACAGGTAGTCCCCAAGCTTACGGACATCCGACCTACAACTTACGAACGAGGCCGCAGCTGCGATGCATGTGCCTCAGTAACTGCTGCTACGTCATCTAGGGTCTGGGGATGCTGCAGGCGGTGGCTGGAGGGGGACGATTTCGCTGCTTGCGTAGTGTAGTGTCCCTCGGGTGGCTCCCAGCGGCAAGCAGTGACCCGTGGTCCATAGTCACTGGGGCCACAGCTATCGCTCGTGTGCAGGACAATGGTTCGCTGTCCGCCCACTACGCCGCTGCAGCAACTGCTCCTGACTGGATGCAGGGTGGATGGAGCGGAGGGGGGCGTTTCACTGCCCGCCCAGCACACATGGCTGTTAATGCTGCAAGCAGTGACCCGGTTGTGGCTGAACGGAGGCCATTGAGGCTGAACGGGGCGGCGGGTGGTAGCATTGTAGTGTGCATCGGATGGCTGCCTATTGAATGAGGGCGATTCACTACCCGCCTTTGGCCACACCGTGTTCGTTCTCGGTGGGCGGACACTGCAGGCAGCATACTGTAGTGGAGGTGACTGTGAGGTGGGCTGGTGATGAACCACCTGTCGATGCCCCCATTCATTCTCAATAGCAAGCCTGCTTGCACTGTTACGTACATAGCAGGAAGATGTCTCTTGTCAGTACATCAGACGTGTTGGCGGGTGCCTTCCTGCTGTGATAGCATGCATAGCGCTGTGCAGAAGAGCTCATCTTAACCTTTTGTCTTCACCCTTCAATAATTTCTCTGAAACACAAATCTGATGCAAGTGCTGGTGATACAGTAAAGAAGAGAACAACCATCACCATTGAAAATAAAGTAGAAATAGTAAAAAGGTCAGAGAGAGGTGAATCTCCATCATTCATCGGCAGAGCACTTGGGTTACAGTCTGTCAACAATAGCATTTATTACAAAAATGTACCTGTTCCGACTTATATACAAATTCAACTTAAGCACAAACCTACAGTCCCTATCTCGTACGTAACCTGGGGACTGCCTGTATAGTGTACAGTATCTGTCTTTTCCCTCACAAGCTGGAAGTCTTTGACCTGGAAAGAGCACCATGACCACCACTGGGCTCTGTTTACCCACACACCAATGCACCCCCTCAAATTCACCTCAGATGGAAATTTGTTTAGCTTACCATGTTATCCATGGACATTGCACCTTTCTATTTATCATTACCTTTATCATGTTTTTGACTTATATAGCAATCATTCTGCATTTCTGTGTATTTGCCAATAATGTGTGACAGCTAACTCATTATTTTCTTTGTCAATGATACTTGTTGCATTTGTATTTTAGTTCCCTGCTTACATTGTCTTTTTATTACTTCTACTATAAGTAGACAAGATCTTTTACTATTGACAGCTGTAAGAGTAATACTGTTTGGCTCTCCTGTCTAAAGCAGTTCAGAAAACATGCTGGTTGTGAGCTGGCTAACCCATCATTAAAACTTCTTCATTACCTTATTATTCTTTAGAATAAACTGGAAATTGTTTCATCTGGGACCTTCAGCACCTCCCATGTCTTTTTTTTTTTTTTTATAACCTGCGATAAGAAATTATCTGCCATCTACTGCATTATAAAGTGTTACCATCGTAAACTGCCTAGTGGTCTTTATTGAACTGTCAGGGACCACCTGTTTTATGACTGGTAAACTGCAAGGCTAATGAGTGCATGAAGGTTCCTAGCATGGATCAGCTGCTACCAAATCATTGTAATGAATGCATTTTAAAAGGTCAGTCAGTCATTCTCAACCCTACGTACTCTAATTCAGGTTGTGGAGGTAGCTGGAGTTTATCGTAGTGGCTTTGTACACAAGCCAGAAAACAGCCGTGGACAGAACAACTTTACAGCAGACACCCACTAATATAGATTTACACTCACACCGAGCCCAGTTTACAATTACCAGTCACCCTAATCTGCATGTCACTGGGGATGTGGGAGGAAAACCCACACTAATATGGGGAGAACATGCAAACTTCACACACACAATGACTGAGCACAGGATCCTAACCAAGGAACTGTAGTGCTAATCACTGGGCCACCCACTTCAGAAAGTCTTCAGATGTAAATTAGAAATGATTGATATATTAATACATCCATCAATCCAGTTTTTGAACATCCATATTGCAGAGTAGGGTCTCTTTTGGCAATAACAAGGATTCAAACTGGGAACCTTCCAGATACCGGCACAGAACCTTAGCCTCAGAGCCTCCACTCCTTACACATACACAAAGAAAACATGCAAACGTGACACAGGATCCCAAGTTTATGAGGTGCCAGCAATTACTGCTATAAAAATGTCATTTCCCTAAAGCAGGACCTTGGCATAAAACAGAATACTGCCAGAATATACTATCGACTCTGACTTTTGGATGTTACCTTTGGGTAAAAAGGTCTTTGAAACAGCAAGATTAATAGTAATAATAATCACCTGAAGATGACCTCCTATGGTTCACTTACTTAACACTCAGTAAAAGATGAATAGAGAAATTCAGTTCTGGAATCCCACACTGGCTGCATGCTTTCAAGGAATCCAGCCTCAAAAACAGAAGCTCATTTACTCCTGCAAATTAACTTCTTTTCTTTTTAGCTATTCCTTCTTTCAAAATGACCTAACAATACCAGACGTTCTTCTTTAAAGGTGTCATAAATAAGTGCTGATAGCAGCTTTGTAAAATTTAAGCTCACAAGAGTGACATCACAACTCTTCTGTTAATTATTTTAGACTAAACGTATATCACATTTTGTATTGAAAGCACACTGGCTCAAGTAACAGTACGCTTATTGAGTAACAAAATATTTACAACAGTCCAAAATAGTAAAAGAAAAGTAATCACCATGAAAATTAAAATGATTGAATGCATGTTTGTAATCTCAAACATGAAAAACAACACAATATCAAATATCTGGATGCAAGAAAAGCCCATTCTATAGCCGAGTGCAATAGATAGATAGATAGATAGATAGATAGATAGATAGATAGATAGATAGATAGATAGATAGATAGATAGATAGATAGATAGATAGATAGATAGATAGATAGATAGATAGATAGATAGATAGATAGATAGATAGATAGATAGATAGATAGATAGATAGATAACTGTATTAGAAAGACAGATGAAAACCTGAATCCACTTTAGTCCTGCAAACTGAAGTTGCCAATTTGCTTTATAAAGGATTAACAGATTGACACTTTCCGCCTTATCATACAACATATATTCAAACACAGGTCTCTACATGCCCAAATAAGTAAACAGTATCTAGCAAATATCATGTCGGGGAGGGAAATCTTTATTTATAACATTTAGAATCCCCTCTCTCTGTGATTTTGTCAAAATCCCAGTAGTTTTAAAAAGCATTGGAAAACACCTCTGAACATCACACAGTCAACAATGGACGAAGCTTACTGTAGGGGGAAATAAGTGTTGAACATGTCAACAGTTATTTAAAAGAATATATTTTCAATGAGACTAGACACATAAAATTCTCACCAGAGAATGGTATTAACTCAAGAAATCCACAAATATAAAGAATTCACAACATTAAAGGCTATATAAAGGCACGTGTAATAAAGAGAGCTAATTATTAACTTGGGAAATTCACAAATATAAAGAATTCATAACATTAAATTACATAAATAAAGGCATATGTAATAAAGTGAGTTAATACCAATGTCTAGTAAGAGTTTTATGTGACTAGCCTTATGGGAAATATATTTACTGAAAAAAAAGTTGATGCATTCAATAATTACTTTCCCCCACTGTTGGCAATCACTTGATGTTTAAGACATCAAGCATGCCTTACCTGATTACAGAAGTGAAAGAATTCTCTCCACACTTTTTGCTCCACCCAACAAATGTTTAGATTTCAACCTGAAGCCATTTAAAGTGCATGTAATAACAAGTCCTGGTGGGAAACATCCCACTGGCTGATAGAAGGCAGCTCTGATAAGCACTCCCAGGCTCAATCATCTGCTTAAAAGCTCTAAGGAGACAGATATTCTTTTAAGAAACTGTCTAAAGAATGCAGAATACAGCTGCCGATTCCTACAGTCTCATGATCCACTCCATTAGAGTCCTTATTTGGCAGCGATTGGACAGGACTGAGGGTGTAATGGAGAAAAGTAGCTGGGCACTCCAGCTTTAGACATCCTGCAGAAGCGTCCAGAGGTGTGGCTCATCTGTCCAACACTAAGCTTTTCTAATTCACTCTACGGACCTTAAGATTTGTTAATCAAATGCAGCCAAAGCCTCCCTAAAGTCACATAGCTAAATGTACTGTGCATCTCAAGTACAAGTATAGTTTGGCAATGTGTGCAGTGTGCTGGTATGAGTTTAAACACGTGAGGCCTGTGAGTCACAATCTAAACCATATAAGAGTGTTCTCCTTCAATTTATCTGCAGCCACATTAAATCAGCATGTTGGCACGGTGCCGGGCCCTCCCTCATCCACACCTGTAAATACAGTGTGACCTGTAGGGGCTGTCACCGAGCACCAAAACCCTACACATAACTAGGCCAACACAGTCACAGGCTCAAAGGAAGTTTTTTTTTTTTTTAACTTGTCACAAATGCGCTATACAGGTTTCCTCCTTGCCAGAATAGATAATGTAAAATTATTTTGTTTTAATTCTACTCCACTCCTCCCAGCTGAGCTTTGCCCAACTCCACTCCCGACACTGATTTCCTTTGGGGAAGAGGAATGGTGCCTTTTCAACTTGAACTCAGCATTACTTCCGGTGCATCAAGATCATCACCAGGAAGCATTTATGGGCCAGGCAGAACCTCTCCTTGATAGTTGAGCCTGTCCCTAATAGCTCCTCCATGAAGTCCTGCAGGGGTCCAAATGGCAGCCATGCCACAGGGATGCAGCCACCCAGAATACTGAGGGAACACATGATCCCAGAAGGCAGTTTTCTCAATGTCTTTCCGCTATAATGGCGTCTCAGCTGGAAAAGGTACCATTAACCAGCCCAACCAGGATGCCCATCTTTCCTCATCATCCTTTACAATAGTCACGTGAAAAAGTAAGTACACCCCATGAACTGTTCTCTTTTTTCAAAATATGTGGACATATCAAGATTTGATCTTTATTTAAACATCATCTATAGATAAAGGTAATATAACAAACATGCCACATTTATATTGTGTACTCCATTATATAATTTAAATAAACATTAATGCAAATTTCACCATGTGGAAAAAGTAAATACACCCATATATTTACCACTATCACAAATACCTGAAATTTGAATCAGGTGCAAATGGTGAGAATATCATTGCAGAGGATCTTAGAGGAACTTATTTAAAACTCACACATTCATTTTGGCTTGCCCTCTGTTGTTAAAGTGTGTGTTTTCGGTTATAGACTCCTATTAGTCTGGGAAAGGATTTAAAAAGATCTCCAAACAAATGGAAATTAGCCATTCCACTGTCTGGAAAATCATTTACAAGTGGAGAATATTTCAAACAACTGCTGACTTGTGCCACAACAGCCAATTCAGCCCAAGAAGAGAATTCAAGATGCCGAAAGAAGTCCGCTCTTGCCACTGATGGCATCAAAGTGCTTGAAATTAGAAAGAGGGCGCACAAGTTAAATCTGCATGAAAGGTTTGTTAAGAGGATAGCTCTGCTATCCAGGAAGAATAGCAGGGCAAGACTAAAGTTTGGTCATGAACACCTAGATAAAGACCAGGACGTCAGGAACAAGAGAGGTAAAAATATGTAGTAGTTACTTGGCCACAGTACCAGAATACACATTGGGGAAAAAACAAAGACAGCATTTGACCAAAAGAACTTGCTGCCAACCTGTAAAACATGGTTGTGGAAATATTATAGTTTGGGGCTGCTTTGCTGCATCTGGCCTGATCGGCACACCACAATCTGCTATTAACTCTTAGTTATTTCAGACAGTGCTGGAGAACAGTGTGATACCATCTGTCAGAAGACTAAAGCTCAACCAGCCCTAAACATACCGGGAAGTCCAACAAGGAATGGCTGAAAATAAAGAAATGGAGGGATCTGGACTTGCCAAGTCAAAGCTCAAATCTGAATCGCATCAAGATGTTGTGGGGGAATTTGAATTGGGCTGTGCAAACAAGACACCCCTCAATCATCACACAGCTGAAGGAAGGAATGGAAAAAACTTTCTCCCAGTCGATGTCCAAGTCTGGTAGACAGTCACAGAAAACACTTACTTGAGTTTATTTCTGGCAAAGTGGGCAATACCAACTATTAAAGTCAAGGGTGTACTTATATTTTCCACAGATTGACATGGTATATTTGTATAATTTTTCATTTTAACAAAAATGAAGTCACATTTTCATTGTTTATATTGTCTAAAGGAAGATCAAACCTTGATATACCCACTGTGACAGATAAGGGGCGCTATCGCTCCCTTGAACCCCTGTCCAAGACTCCAGACACCAGGAAACAGTCCAATAGTTGACTTTATTCTCACAGTACAGTGCACAAAGCACCCTCTCCTCCACAATACTCATACAAATAATCAATTACAAATAACAATACTCTCCACCACTCCCAGACGCGTTGCCCTCCTACCACCCAGCTCAGCTCGCCGTCTGGGAGCTATCACAGTGCTTTTAAAGTCCCTGACCCGGAAGTGTTCAAATCCCCAGTTCATGTGATCCTTATCACTTCCGGATCAGATAAAAAGTCCCTTTCTTCATCCCGGAAGCCCGTCACTTCTGTTGTCGCTCTGCCTATGACGCACTTCCGGGTTATAGGGCACAAATGACTCTCTATGCCTCCCTGCAGCGTCCTCTGTTGGCCCCTGGGGTATCCAGCAGGTTTGTAAGGGAAAACTCCATAGTCCATGATTCCCTGCTGGCATCCGGGGCACCTCCATGCTGCAAAGAAAGCTCCATCTGGCGGCCTGGGGGTATTGGCCGTGATGACAAGCCCGCCATAGACCACACCACATATGTTTAAAAAAAAAAAAAAATCATTTCATGGGATGTACTTTTTAAATTTTTTTTCACTTGGATACCACCACTCACGGGCCAGTTCCTTCTCACAGTCCCCTGTCCCATCTCTCAATGATCTAACTCACCATCTTCAATCTGAGGTTCCAAGATAGACTTCCATTGCTTCCATCCACTATTCCTTAAACTCCTGCACCCTTTTGGATCTATCATTCCTTACTGCTTTGTATCTTTTCAAATATAATATTCTCAAAACTGCTTAATCCAACTCAGGATTACTACGGTAGGCATGGCATGCTGGATGTTTGAAGATGCAGTCCTAACAACTGCACCGCTATGCCACCCTTCCATCAAACCAGTAAGCAATATTTACACAGCAATTATATCTGCACAGACATGCTGAAATATAATCAGTGTTACTGCAGCAATTTCCATCTCTCTGTATTCACTTTTGTTTGTCTTTATGAGTTATGTTGACAAATTAATTCCCATATGGGATTTAAAAAAAGCACAATACTGAATGTGAGATGAAAGTATGATTTCTAAAGTAAAACACATTTCAATAACTGGAGCACTGAAAGATTGATTGACTTAATCCTAGTAACTCAGAGGGAAATGAGCTAGCAACTGTGTGCTTTACTGTCCAATACTGAAGCCGACAAGCCACACTACTTAACACGACCACCATAAACGTATCCTCTTTACATGCCCAAACCCTCCCAACATTGATCTTTGTGCTCTGCACTCTCACATTTAAAACCAACTCACATTTACTTTCCCCACCTCACTCTCTACCACCCCTATAAAGAAGGAACTCTTTTAATCTGATACACATTTATCTCCAATTATTTTATTTACTATAGTGCCTTTTATTGCAACTTTTATCCCACATATTTTCATATGAACATAACAGCACACAATTCAGATTCTTACAACTGAAGGATGTGACAAGTAACTCTCGGAGATCACTCAGTCATCTTGTGGATTCAAGAGCAATACCTGAACCCTCAACACTGCCACTCCATTCTCCAGGAGCCACAAGCACCTGATCCTTTCTCTGTTTTTGCACATCAGTCCACACACGTTTCCACCTATGTGCAAATTGACCCCGCACACTACACATTCACTCCAGATATTCAGAACATGTTCAGAACATATTCATATATCATGACAAATTCAGCCACCCACACCCCCCGAAGCTGTAAGCAGGCATTGTAGATGTCGGACCTTGACCAACACCCCATTCCTTACGCTAAGAATTGTTAAGATATTAGGGGTATGCTACCAGCTGAAAGACTATAGCACCCCCTGCAGGCTTTTAAGGAATGAGGTGCACTTGAAAGTTTAAGATGTGTTAATGAGAAGTCAAGCAAAATGACACCTTTCATTGGTTAACTGAGCAAATTACAATATGCAAGCTTTTGAGGCAGCTAAGGGCCCTTCCTCAGGTAGTTTGTAATGTAATGTAATTAGCCTTAGCTGCCTAGAAAGCTTGCACATTGTAATTTGTTTAGTTAGCAAATGAAAGGTGTCATTTTGCTTGACTTCTCTCATTGCTTTCATAATGGCTAATATGGTACAACAACCTACTACTAAAGATGTGCTAAGAAATGTACATATTACCAATATTAAGGCATTAACTTTATGTATTTCATATAATTAATTAATCTAAAAAATGAAGGGCAATATGATACACAAGAACTGTATTGACAACAACAGGCCTTTCTGCCCAGCACATCTGTTAACTTCTATTTTCACCAAGTAAGTACAAAACACGGAGTTAAGATTGGAGAGTCTATTTAGTAATCTGTTCCTTCTATCTTCAAATGTGCTTGATAAGAAGTGACAATAGCACAAAATTGATCTTAATCCTGTTTCCATCTGTATTCTTGATTTACCAGAAACTTTAAAGTCAACATCTTCTGGGAAAAACCATAACAATTTTAATCACTTAATTACATTAACATTTATTTATTGAGCATAAGCTTTAATTCAAATTAACCTATGCATCACAAGTGTAAGGAGACAAATGTCAGTTTAACTGTAATGCAGAATATTAATTATTCACACATGCAAGTAATCTAGGTATCAGACTTTAAGCATTTAAAATGTATGGAAGAAATTTGGGAGAAAATTTTCCAAATGTAATTAATTTCAGCATAATTTATTCTTAGTAAGCGTCACAGTTCATTACACTATATAATAATAATAAATGCAATAAATATAGGTGAAACACATGGAACGCAAACCCAAAAAATAATGCGGAGCACAAATAACAAAACCATGTGCTATTTAAACAAAGAAATATGTATACATATTTATATTTACAAATATTTTACACACGTTTTTCAAGTCAGTATTATAAATAAGCAGATGTGTACTTGTTAATAAGGCTTTGGACTTCAAACCTTGAGGCTGTCGATTCCAGTCCCACTACTGACACTGTGTGACCTTGAGCAAGTCACTTCACCTGTCTTTTCTAATATTGGAAAAAGCATAAAATATGTAAGTTACCCTGGATAAAGGCGTTAGCTAAAAAGTAAATAATAATAATTTCAGTAGAGCAGGTCCATCATTAGTGACAACACATTCACTTCAAGCAGACTAAGCATTACCAAAGATGCCAGGAAGATAAAGAAAATGGTAAAAAAAAAAAAAATCATACTGATGGTCAATCAAAATAACTATTATCATTAATTAAAAAGTTATTGGAGCGATATGATCATCCTCAGCAGAAATTCTAAGAAGAATTTGCTATGCTAAGATAATAAGCCATAATTTAAGTGCTGGGTCCAATGAGGCCTCTCTAATATTGGTAGGCAGAAAATTCAGAGCTTGCTGACCTATTGGCTACGTCTCATACACTAGATTTAGTTATCCTTGTCATTTTAAACAGACCCATGTCTTGAGATTGCAATGCACACTCTGAGGAACAGATATCATTAAGTCCTATTAAGTATATAAAGTATGAAACTTTGTGTTTGAGAAAACATTAAAATTGACTGTAAATTAAACTGGAAGCCAGTTAAATCATTTAAGATTTGGTACTTACTATATGGTTGTACTTGTTTCTAGTTTAAATCATTATTGCATCGTTTTGGATGAATTTTAAAGCATTATATGAACAATTGAACAGGATAAATTTTAAAGCATTACATGAACAATTGAAACAACCTAATCATAAAGCATTACAATAGTTAATTTTTTTAAGATCCTGCAACTTAAGAAACGGAGTATACATAATAATGCAATATTTCTATGTCAGCGAAAGCAGGGCTTACAGAGTGTTAAATGTAGCAACCAAAAGTCAAATCTATCAATGCAAACTCTTAAATTTCAAATGTATTAATCTCAGGTCATTTTTTTGCGCATGTGGAAGTAGATTATCTGGTGGAAACCCATAATAACATAAGGAGAACATGCAGGTGTGAGATTCACTACATACATGAGACAGCAGCACTGCTTCACCCAGGCGGATTCTGCCAAAATAAATTCAAAACCTTGAGTTTTCAGTGTTGCTATTCAACTGATATATTTAATACCAACTAAATTATCTTTATCTTAATTTAAATGAAGTGATCGGTTCAAAAATAGAAGACAATTTTCCAAGTAAATGCTATAACGCAAACAAACAGTATCACTAACACGGTATACAACGGAAGCGTTAGGTCATATAAAAGTAAAATAAGTTAATTTTTTGCTAGCAAGTAGGCATGGATCCCGCCACTGTCCCCGCGATAGTATGCTTGTCATCTGGGTTTACTAATAACGCACTTGTGCGCAAAACGACTTCACCATTACAAACGTTGCCCAAGAACCTCGTTAGTCATTCAAAAATGAACATGCTGAAAAAAACAGAGGCGATTCGAACGTGAGAAATATCATTTGACCGTCTTGTAACTCAGGGCTGGGCAGACTGCTGGTAAAGCATTAGTCACGGGAAGGACGTCTTTAATTAAAACATCAAGAGCTAGTGACTGTTTCTCTTGTTTGTTTTAGTTACCATGTCATATGAAAATGTAGCTATTTAAACATTATCGCGAGCAGCTAACATGATATGAAAAGACCAAAAAATTGGCTGGAGTTATGAGCCGAACGTGAGTCATAAAAAAGATCGCGACATCTAGTTTAACGTCCAAATTTGGTTTTGCTCAACAGTGACTCCAGGGAGGAGGGATCCCAGCTGACGTCCCGTGTGCGCAATCAAACGTATTAAATTACCGCGTTCTTTACGCACTGCCCGACCTTTACCACAGCAGTGGGAAGCAGTCTAAACACAGTTCTTGTTATAATTTCGTTACTCTTTTTTTGACGATCTCTCTGCCAAGTTCCAACAGTTACAATTATTATTCATCCTGCCGTCATGAGAACAGAGAAAAGTAATGGGTGGAGATTTATAGGCGGATCCAAGGGGCGGGACCATTGACAATTACCCACACCCACTTTGCTCCGGTCTGCTTCTTGGGAGAACGAGTTCAGGGGGCCGTGGTGACGCCACAGTCACTGATTGGTTTTACTGCCCGTGACGTCGTAGAGGTGACTTGCCGGTGTTCCAGAAGTTTCATTCTCATTCTCAGGACTTGTCGGATTTGCTTTGTTTTGTGCAATATTTGCATTTTCTCTAAACTGAAGCAATAGTTGAAGTGAATGGCGGAAGAAGTGCAAATACATACGGTGAGAAGGACTTATATATTAGAACAGCAACGAATGCAAGCCAATCAAACTGGTATAATGTAAAGGAACGGGGATCTACCTCAGCGTAACCGATAAAAAGATGAAATAATACATATACGTTTAAAAGCAACACAATGTAAAATTAGCACCAAGATAATGATCCTTAAGGCCTGCGTTTAGTGCTGTTTTCACATGCATCCTTCGAACTGAGTTAAGAACCAGTGCCAGACAGGCAGAGTGCTTTGTACTGCTGCTAAGATTAAATCCCGCAACTTTTTTAATGTCTGTGTTGAGTTTTCATATTCTTCCCATGTTTTTGTTTTCTTTTTCTTCCTCCTTCCCAAAGGTTTTCTGACTGTTAGGTTATTTGGTGATTCTGAACTAGCCTCATATGAATGTGTGGCACCTGTAATATGCAGATGCCCTTGTCAGTTTTTTCCCTGCTATGCTTTAAGAACATAGGCCGTGGAACCTGTGACACCAAATTGGACTGGACTAATTCAATTCCATTCAATGTTATTGTTACAAGAGGGAAATTAGTTTTTTTAACAGGTTTTACAGAGAGACCACAATGTATCTCTATATATAATCTTCACTTGTATCTTGATCTTTGTTTGTCCGCGAATGAATTAGAGGAAGCACTAGATGGCAGTAGAGAGACAGCTAAAACATAGGCATTGCATTAAGAATCTCCTCCAGGCTTATACTACTGAAGACTGTAGTACTCCAGTCACACCTCAAAACACAGACATTCAAACTAAACAAACTGTTGTGCTTTAAATTAACTAAAGAGATCTTCATTTAGATCTTGATCTTTGCTTGTCCGCGAATTCCACGGATGTCAACAATGTGCCGGAATAACGAAAGGGGTGGTGGACAGTGTTACGCTGGTTAGCTCCTGAGGCCTGGTTAGAGAATGAGATTGCCGAAGATAAAAGGTACGTGCCTAAGCAACATATGAATGAAAGAAAGACAGTGGGTAAAATGAATGACAACGTAACAGCACATTCCGGAAATTATTATTGTTACAATGTAGCCGGCGAGTGCTGCGCGTCTCACAGTTGTACCGTGGCTTGCTCACGTGTCAGTGAAGTGATCCCTATTTATGCTTTAAAGAGCCTGGATACCTATGTGTCCCCCTTTTATAACCATTGCTCCGTGTATATTGCCTTACTCTTTGAATTGCCACAAAGCAACTTGCGAGATCGGAGAAAGTTTGAGAAGAGATCATGAGAGGAAACGACAGCGTCGTGAAAACGAGACGGACTGTAAACGGACAGAAGCAGACATGCTCCTACACCACCACATAATTACGATTCGGACAGTGATTCCGAGTAGGCCGTTCCTATCGTATCAATATCCAAGGGTTTTCTTTTGTAATTTTGTTGCCCTTATAAAAAATCATAATGCTGTGCGACGAAGGGCCCAGTTCACGACTGGCAGCCGCATTTAAACAGGGAGCCTTTCACAGACAACTAACACGTGCAACGTAGTTGGGCGCACATGGCTAGTTATTAAAAAACATCAACAAAGCACTCAGCCATTACATGTAACTAAATGTAGCAGTGAGCATAATATGAGTATAACATTGGATCAAACATATAAAACCAACAAAAAAATTAAACCAACATTAAGACTTGGTTAATGATTGATGCAGATGAGTACTGTTCATCCCATGATTTCAACCTGTGAATATAAAGTTGAACTTATTTAGAAGATTAGCAGCAGTTGGTATGAAGAAGCATTTGAACCAGTTGCTTTTTATTTCTTGGAACTTGTAACCTGATGGCAACAACTGGAATTGAGAATGGAGAGTCTGAGTCAATACACTCAGCTTTCCTTTAATACTTTCTTATTAAACAAATCTATCAGACTTGACTGTTAAGAACTTGTTATTTTACTTTTCCATTTTACAACTTGATTTGTTTCTCTTTTTATGCTGACTTTAAGATTTCCAAACCAGACCATCAGAAAATAAGTAAAGACAGACACCATACAATATTTATAAAAGTGACATAATGGCAGTGCTCACAGTAAAAACACATGGCTTCCTTAGACAGTAGAGGCACTATTGTTACTTTTTACACATGGCTTTTGTATTTTCTTTTAAAGTTAGTTTTCAGTCTATATCTGTCCCCAGATACTTATAACTGTCAACAATCTCCACAGACTGGTATTTGATGTTTGTTTCTTGTGGGACAATGGTGTTTCTTCTATAACTGATTACTAGTTCCTTCGTTTTTGTAAAATTTAGGTGTAGAAAAGACTCATCACACCAGTTAACAAAATCATCTACCACTGAACCGTGAAAGGTTTCAATCTCATTACTGAGTCATCAGCATATTTTAGAATGTACCTTTTTCAAGTCTGTCAGTCATTATCCAACCCGCTATATCCTAACACAGGGTCATGGGGGTCTGCTGGAGCCAATCCCAACCAACATTGGGTGCAAGGCAGGAACAAATTCCCAGGCAGGGTGCCAGCCCACCACAGGACACACACATACCAAGCACACACTAGGGACAATTTAGGATCACCAATGCACCTAACCTGCATATCTTTGGACGCAGACATGGGGAGAACATGCAAACTCCACACAGGGAAGACCCGGAAAGCGAACCCAGGTCTCCTTACTGCGAGGCAGCAGCGCTACCACTGCACCACCGTGCAGCCCATCTTTTTTAAAGTTTAATGCAAATATCATTAATGTAGAGAATGTACACAAGAGTTGGAAGAACAGAGAGAGCCCTGAGGGGACCCTGCAGATGAGGACACCATGTCAGACTGACAACCATTGACTTTCACTCTGAATTCTAACAATCAGCCATCCTACCAAATTTAAGTTCAAATTACTTTTTTTTATAGGTCTCTTCAAGAAGTTGGGGCTTGATGGTGTTAAAATCTGACAGGTAATCTACAAACAGGAGCCTCATGTGAGTCTTGATGCCCTCTAAGTGGTTATAAAACCGAAGAAGCAAAGTGACAAATGCATCCTGTAATTAGACAGGTAGGCAAACTGAAATGGATCAAATAAACCCTGAGTGTTCTCTGTCAGCTTCTTCTTTATAAGTTTGTCAAACAATTATATAACCAGTAATGTCAGAGCCAGTGGTCTGATGTTGTTTAAGGTTTGGAGGGTTTTGTTTTTAGCTACTGGAATTGTTGCTTAACTTTGGAACTTTCTGCTGTTCTAATGACAACCAAAAAATAAGGTACTCTGCACAAAATTTCAAAAGCCTTCCACTTTAGGTGGTCTGGTCCAGGACGTTTATTTTTAATATTCCAAAAATGTTCTGTACATCTACATTAATCATGTTTGAGAATGTTTTTATAACTAAAAATGTCAGTCAGTCAGTCAGTCATTGTCCAACCCACTATATCCTAACTACAGGTTCACGGGGGTCTGCTGGAGCCAATCCCAGCCAACACAGGGCACCAGGCAGGAACAAATCCCGGGCAGAGTGCCATCTAACCGCAGGACACACACACACCCACACACCAAGCACACACTAGGGACAATTTAGAAACGCCAATGCACCTAACCTGCATGTCTTGAACTGTAGGAGGAAACCCACGCAGACACGGGGAGAACATGCAAACTCCACGCAGGGAGGACCCGGGAAGCGAATGCGGGACTCCTAACTGTGAGGCAGCAGCGCTACCATAATTTTCTATTTTTATAAAGTGCTGCTGTTACAATTTTTACAGGTCGTGCTTGGAACCCATAGATTTAATGTAGTGTAGACCACTTCTCACTGTCCTTCCCATTATAATGCAGTTCTGTAAGAACAATATAGTCCGAGTTCAGATAACAAAATATGTCAATGATAGCCAAATCTCATTTAAATGCCAAAAATGTAGCATAGTATGTATATTTAATTATAAGGCCTGTGTTTTACTTTTCTTAAATGTATTTGTACCAGGATTTCACTTCATAGATTTCTTTGCTTTTTTCATTATTGAACAGTCAGGAATCTTAGACATCTTTAACAATGAAAAGTAATCCAGGAGATAGAGGTGCAACAAAAGTGTCTGCAAAATATGTGACACAGTGCTTAAATACAAGAAGCATGAATGCATGGTGGCAAGTGCTGTTGCCTTATGCCCTTGACCTGGGCTCAGTTTCTGGTCAAAGGTGTGAAGTGCAGTCATAGTTCATGTGGGTTGTTTCAGGCACTGCAGTTTCCCCTTATATCCCAGAAAATGTGGTTCTTGCTGGTTTAACTTATATCTTTTATGCTGCATATTAATTGGTCTTTTGCATCCCTCAATGTTACTTTCTGCTTCTTTTAAATAGATGTACATATCTGTGTTTACATTAATGAAATAAATTACAATCTTTTTTATAAAATACAACTGAAAAATTAAAGAAGAATGTCAGACCCCATAGGAGATGAATGGCTCCTTCATACCTACTGTTCAGACTTAAGCATGGTACTGTATTATATCAGGACAAAAAAAAACAGGTGCATAAAAGGAATAAAATGGATGGCCTGCTCCTGGCTACATGTGACTTTCCTGTCATTTCCAGCAGAGGTCAGCTGTGCACAGCATATGCAGTACAGTACCAAGAAAGACAGCAGCTGTGGAAATGCTTGAGGAGCACACGTCAGTTATTAATTTGTCACATCGCTGCATGTGTTTCAGTTGTCGGATACGCTGCATTTACTGTACACAAAGACTTTGCTACATGCTACAAATATTATTTTACATCTGATCGCCATTTTAGGCACACTCATCCATTGTATGATCCCACGTTATAGTGCTTCTTGAAAATTAGAGTCCTTTGACAGGCAGATGTTCTTTGTGTATGGATAAAATGTATCAACGTTTATGATACTTAGAGCAACAAGACAGGAGCCAGCCCATTGGCAGATGGACGCACAGACTGATGCTAACAAACACGCAACCCTTAAGGGTATAAAATGAAACATTTTTACGTAAGATGTGTGCCTGACAGAAATTAAATTCATTACATCATTAAATGTATCAATCAATAAAGGAAATGTCTTGAAGAAATTAATTATGTACCACACTATTAAATCACATAAACAGACATATTCAGTTTTCAAAATTCACCTTCTTCATTTGACTTATCAGATAATGATGGAACTTGGCTTTTCATTCCTGTTTAAAAAATATAAATGTCGGTGTTCAACGAAACACATACTAACACATAAAATGCGTAATCTGTGTTCTGTGGATATGTAAAGACTGGATGAAATTTTTAGGAGCAACACAAAACCAGAAGTGTTACAAAGTATAAAACACAAGTAGTGTCAGTGCGGGATCCCTGTTATTGTGGCATACCATTGTTCACCGTGTGCCAACCAGTGCTGATTCCAGCCTTTCCATCATAGCCATGAACTGAATGAAAGATCAAGAAAGGGCAATATTCTGCACTGCAGCAAAAACAGGATTTCTTACTTGAAAATGTGCCTAATAGCCACAGTCATAATGTAAATTGGGGGGGACACCGGGACACTGGCAAATGATATGCTTAGATCTGTCACCATCTTCTGTGAAGGTAGCACATTTTTTTTATTGGTTCTGCTAAGCTTTTGATTTAGTGTATTCATTTTGACTTTTTTTAAAAGAGCTAGTATTGTTTGTGTGTGGAACAAAGTCAGTCTCTTGTCACCCTAATGTGGAATTGGACTAAGAGGATTCAATAATGGATGATATTTATGGATATAAAAAAAGACATGAAATGTAGACAGAAGCCATTTAGCAGATGAAACTTGAAACTCAGATTGGTGTGGTGATGATTATATTTAAATATTCTTATAATCCTGAAAGATAAATCTGTACCCCTCATTCCACCATATAAGCCACTATATATTGGCATTACTTGTAAATAAGTTTTGAGTAATTTTTCATTTTGATAGCATTCCCCAACATAGACACTGGGTGTTGCGCCTTCCAGTTAAAAATAACAGTTGTGTAATGGCGCTTGACTGGGTCGTGTGTTTCATAGTAAAACCATTTCTTTCTGGAGGGTGATGTTTGCATATAAAATTGGTTCTATGGGCTTTGCAAAAATATGTGGACAAAGCAGAAATATTTAATGTACAGTAGAATACTGAAAGATCTAGAGTCCTTTGAAAATCAGAGACCCATTGGTATTTCAGAAATCTGCTATCTATTCATGGTTATCTATGGAATGTAACAAAGATCTAAGTGAAAGTTTCTTTCTGGATCCTTTATACAGTTCTCTTACAGCATTGCTCTAAAGAACCACTTTTGGAACTTGTATTTTTAATAGTGTAGACGGTGCTGTAATACCCTCCTGTCTGCAATTATGCTAAATTTTGCATCAGCCATAAGTGGCAAGACTTTAAAATATGCAGTTTCAGTGAAACCTCTCGTCACTGCCCACCCATTCAGTCTGTTTGACCAAATGATCTCTCTACAGCCCCTCCATTTTCAAAAATATTGCCAATTCATCTAGGAATCCCAAATATTCAAAATATCCAAATCAGGTTAATACACAGGCTTTACCTGACTCATCAAAGATGATGCACTATGTGGGCTGACCTCAAATCCCTTCTGTTATCTGTGTCAAACAAGGACTCTGGAAACCTTCCTGCATAGCAAGGTCTAAAGTTGCTACCTGAAAAGACAGCACATATCATTATGCACTTTACAGTATTCATAGACTGATAGATATTTATCTGGCATATAGTGTTGTGCTGACATCTGTAAATGTTGAAAAGGTATACTGATAAAAATTATTTATTGGTGTTGCCTTGACCATGGATGGCTCTGATTTCCCATTTCTGTATGGATGTTGTAGTATTGCGTTAGAATTCCCCCTGAAGAACAACCTTTGTTCACATGCCCATTCCTAGCAAAATGAGTCTAAACAAGAGGCTCCATCAGTCTAATTCATGGACTTTAGAGGAGTGCAGTTTCAACCAATCCAGCTCAACCTAAGTAATCAGAAAATAATTTATTACAGTGTTAGTGTAACAGAGGCCAGGTAGCCTGTCACCAGTAGTGGAATTTTTTTGTACAGTGACATTTGTAGAGCATATTATTCTTGGATGGTGTCATTGAGTCTCTTTAGAAAGGGATGAAATTGGTGTTTCCGCCCTTCATCTGTGTGGATTTTTCTCCAGGTACCCTGGTTTTCTACCAATAAATGAAAGATGTTCTTGTAAGAATAATTGGAAACTCTAAATTGGACCTATGTACAGTAAGTGTGACCTGCAATGGACTTGTGCTCCCTTTGAATGTTGGTCTTGGCCTTCTGCTAGGGAGGGTCCAGCCCTACGTTTCTGAACCGAGTAAGTGGGTACAGACAATGGATGGCTTTATGAATTTATAAGTTGTGCATCTAGGCTAGTAGGTTATAACCATTTTAGAGTTTACAGAGAAAACTCAATTATACAGAGATGCTGACAAAAATGTCTCAGTTTTCATGCCATTTGATGCTCTGTACACAAAGAACGATAGACACTTGGAATAAGTCACCAAGTAGTGTGGTAGACAGTAAGACGTTAGGGACTTTCAAAACTCGACTTGATGTTTTCTTGGAGGAAATAAGTGGATAGGACTGGCGAGCTTTGTTGGGCTGAATGGCCTGTTCTCGTCTAGAGTGTTCTGATGTTCTAATGTAATAGGTTGAGCAGACAGTCCCATTTTTATGCATCCCGTTTTAGGTATCGTGACCGCATATTTAATGAGTTGTGTGTCCTGTTTTGGGAAAACTGGTCAGTCTACCTTTTAATCAGATGATCATTGTTATGACTATATGCTTAGAAAGGGGAGAAACACCTTAAAACCCCTTGTAACAAAATGTAACTTTTAATTATGTATTTTATCAAAATATAGGAACAAAAAAATATACAAAACAAAATACAAAATTCAACAGCAAGATGTACACTAGAAATCATGAGAGTCAACAAGCAGATTTATCCCATTTTCTGGAAAACTCTATCTATCTATGGTCCTGCTTTTATGTTCATCTTTTACATCTTGCATTTGAGGTATCATGACTACCTGTGGTTATTTTATCTTCTGCTTGATTCCTCTGCCCACTGAGCTGATATAGTGCGCTGTTTATCAGAATTTACTATGAATCTCCTCCTAAGTACATTTTGTTTTCTTTTTGATGGCTCACCAGTGCTTATTGGCCTGTTTTAGTTTGAATTTTCATATGAAAACTGTTGCTTTGCAATTTGGGCCAAAAAAATGGATGACCACAAAGTGAGTTCCATGGATCAGACATCCTGGGTTAGAAACCTGCACCTGGTTATAGTCCATACTGAGTTTACATGTCTCCCTGCTGTTAGGTTTCAACTACAGTTTGTTCCCTCTCTTAAATTTATATTCATTATTCATTGTATATTTATGTTTGCCAATGTTCTTTGTGTTCTGTGGGTAGAACACAAACATACAAACCCACCATGACATCACTGCTTTGGATCTCCCACAGCCTTTGTATTGTGGGTGAGGGCTAAGTCCAGCAGAGTGTCATTGAGGGTATAGACTACAGATCTCTATTATATATTTATATATAAATATACGGCTTTTACTGTTTTTTTTCTTCTTGTCTTTGGCTACTGTTTGCTAGATTGCAGGTTAGGATTTGTTTGCCTTGGGTTGAATTTTTAGGCTTATATCCTTTCCATTTGTTCCCGTTTTCCATTTTTTGTTTCTTTGTTTAAATCAATTCTTTTTGGATAATTTAAATGAGATAAATGTGATTGATAAAAGATTTTAAGTTGAATGATTGAATGCTTTGCACATATGGAGCTAGAATGTATGCTGTGCATGACTGCCTTCCACTCCTTTTCAGATTTGTTGAGTGAAAGGTCTTTTGCCCAATGTACACTGGGAACTTTGAAAGGAAGGGACTTTAAAATGTTTTTATATTTTATAGAGATGATATCTGAGTCTTCACAACTGATCAATATTTCTTCTGGAATAGAAATGGGTGGGAGGTGTAGAATATTGGAAAACAAATACAAGTTTCAAGCAAAGAATTTAAATTGATCTTGTTTTTTTTAAATCCCTCAAATATTTCCTATAAGTAACAAAATATATAAAATAGCATCTAATGCCTTTCAGTAAGTATTCAGAATGTCTTCTTAATTAATTACCAAAGACCAGGTTACTCAGACTTGTCTGTATTTTCAATGTTTTATACATCACTGCGGTCCTCCTGTACTCCATCTTTCGCTTGCAGAAGTGAATCTCTAACCTCCAGCAGTATGGGATGCTCTAGAATGTGGCCAGACTGAATGAATCCTTATGTTCTGTTTTGTAGCCAGTTATTCCTTCCCCCAATTCCTCATCCATTCATCTTTCAAAGGGTTTGGAAATATGGTAGCTCACCTCTTTACTTTGATGCCTTTTATGTTTAAAGCTGATATTATACAAGTAAAATATTTGTCTTGTTACATGAACCACAAAAAGGTATTTCAGTTGCTAATGTTTGGATAGAAGTGTTTGAATTTGCTAATATGAATTCTCTTGACTTAAGTATGCAAGGAAATAAGTGTGTCACTTTTTAATGACATGTTTTTCACATGTGTTCATTTGTCTATAATGTTTTTAACAGCAAAGCCGTCATAACAAAGAAAACTTGTTTAATGTGTTTTGTTTTCATTTGTGAGAACTCACAAACCTACTTGGGTGGCGCAGTGGGTAGCGCTGCTGCCTGTCAGTTAGGAGACTCGGGTTCACTGCCCGGGTCCTCCCTGCGTGGAGTGTGCATGTTCTCCCTGTGTCTGCATGGGTTTCCTCGGGTGCTCCAAAGACATGCAGGTTAGGTGCATTGGTGATTCTAAATTGTCCCTAGTGTGTGCTTGGTGTGTGGGTGTGTGTGCCCTGCCCGGGGTTTGTTTCCTGCCTTGCACTCCAGCAGACCCCCATGACCCTGTGTTAGGATATAGCAGGTTGGATAATGGATGGATGGATGGACAAACCTACTTAAAATAATCAGCCTTAATAAAAGGACAAGTGTCTGTGTATCTGTGAGTTTGTCTTGTTGCTGTCTCTGTTGTTCCAACAGCGGTTCGCAAACATTTGTAGTAATAAAATACATTGCATTTTTTATTCCAGCGGATGTCGCATCACAAACATTAACACAGCTTTTTCCTCTTTTACAAGTCCAATATCAGATGGCATATAACAGAGATTTATGCATTGCATTTGTCATTCCAATAGATGGTCCATCGCAAACATTTGTAGTTATGCACTTGGAATGATAAAAGAAATGCATTTTATTATTGCACACTTACAAAACATATTCTAATATATGGTGCACCGGAACCGTTAATGCTGAGGCCTACATTGATTACTTAGATTTCAACCCTTCTTAGACACGTAGCACAGATAAATAAATATGACAGTTTGTATTTGAGCATCACAGGCACTGTATACTGTATGCACAGGGAAATAAAGATAAAGTATAAGATTGCGGTGGGCTGGCACCCTGCCCGGGATTGGTGCCTACCTTGCGCCCTGTGTTGGCTGGGATTGGCTCCAGCAGACCCCCGTGACCCTGTGTTCGGATTCAGCGGGTTGGAAAATGGATGGATGGACAAAGTATAAGAGGATTTTTTAATAACACTGCATCATTACCTTTACAACACATGTAGCACTGACGGCTAGTGTAGATCAGACGTGGTGACTGGCAAGTGAGAATATTTGTCTTCGGGAAATGACGAGTTAATTAATAATCCTACCATCATTAGCAGGAGATAATGCGATTGCGAGTTGTCTCTGTTCGCACAAAGCATGTTTTAGAAGAGGGCATGAAAAGCCCCTTTTCCTTCTGATGACATGTATATGTATAACTCCGAGATTATTCGTCATTTTTCAAGACTCGTTATCTTAGGTAGAATCGAGCCGTCATTACTTTGCATTCAGTGGATTTGTGCTTGCGGTTTTTCTGTGAGTGCACACAATTCAAACAGTGAACGGTACAACTGCGCGCGCACGTATCCAAAAATCTGCGCATGAGCCGTTTGTTAGGGGAATTTGCAACGGAATGTAGTTTGGACCTTGTAGTGATCCGTAGAAATTCAATCATGAAACGTCGCTCCTTTCTGAAATTGATTAACATTTTCGGGACAGAGGACCAAACAGCGCAACAGCACCAGCTGTTTCCCTCACTACCTGTATATAATATATGTATTCAAGTAAACAGATAACTGCCGAGGAAAAATGAGAAATTTGTGAAGAGCACCACATCAACACAGGCAATACTTGGAGAATTACCACACTACCCACTGTTTGGGTTCGTAATGAAAATACTGTACTGTAGTGAGGTATTCCATGATGCACAGTACTATGTATTGAAGTGAGTTTTCACCCAGACGAATATCCTGAGTGAAGACTCCGGTTTATTTTCTAAACTGTGTATCACAAATGCGCCAAAAAATACATAAAACAAACAAGAGCGTAGTTCAAGTGCAAAAAAAAAAATCTATGGGAATTATACATGAAAGCAAACAGCGCCATGTACTGGCAGGAGCGAATACTAGGCAAAATATCACATACAGTACATAGTACTAGGGTGTTGTACCGTGTTAGCCATTATGAATGTAGTGAAAAGTCAAGCAAAATGACACCTTTTATTGGATAAAATTGGATACCTAGTTATCCAATAAAAGGTGTCATTTTGCTTGATTTTTCACTACATACAGTACATAGAAATCGAGACTTAGCCGAACGATTCTCGCTTAAGTAAGCCAAGCCTCGTTTTCCAATCGAGGCTCAGTCGGTTACACGAACATGAAGTGTTTTTCTTTAACTCAACACGGACCGGGGCAGTCCACAGTGATGCGCGCACTCGTGAGATTTAAGCGGCCCCGAGAAACGATCGGCGAGAACATCAATCAGGGCTCAAAAAGCTTGATTGAATAAGGCCGTGCAAAGATAATGGGTGCAGAGTGTATTATAGGATAGTTTGGAAAAGCCCATTATTATCTATTTTTTTCACTAGAACTTTTAACGTCACTTTTGCTGACCGGTTTTCCCCGATCAGGATGACCGACTGCACCATACAACTGGCTCTACGCGTCAATGTCATTGAAAATGATTTATCTGTACAGTGGCGATATGGAATGCCTTTTACTTTACATAGTCAGCCTCCAGCTGGGTTTGCTGGTGCCGTTATTCATACATGAATTGAGTCTATTGTCCTGTTTGAAAAGCCTAAAGAAAACACACAAGTCTGCAAAATTAATTTAAAACATGTTAATTTTATGAATAGCTAATTTCATCTGTATTCATAAACATAAAAGAAATATAATTAGAATGTTTCCATCACGTCACATTTAAGTACAAAATTGAAAAGAAATGTAAGTATTATTTTAAAAAATGACAAGATTTATTCATAAACAATATTGTTCGAAATTAATTTGACATAAAAATATTCAATCAATCTAATAATTTTAAACATGTAAAAAAAAAAATATACATATTCAGTGACTTACATATTCTTCTTTTTTTACAAAGTCAAAACCAGATGAAATGAGTCAGGCTTGTTAATTTAAGCTGACTTGCTCAATACGCCTTGTAGAACAGAGGAAATAATAATAATAATAATAATAATAATAATAATAAATCTCTGCAAAGAATTTGACATCTGAAGAAAACAAAGGCAGCCCAGGATCACCAGAGGGTTGTTCTCCTTTTACATCCAGCGTGTTGCATTCCAGTATGCACAGTGATTTGGGCATCGGACTTTTTGTGTTTTCAACTCCCTGTCTTTAAGAGAACAACTCATTTAGCTGAACCAGCTGGAATTCATACAACTGTGACAGGATGCCATTTTTATTGGCTCCCCTGCTGCTGGCTCAGAGGTTGGTCATTTGAACGACTGGATGCCCGTTCACACTGTTGGTAACTCTTCTCTGATGCCATGCCTGGTTGATGCAACTTGTAAGTGCGGTTACAATATATACATATTCTTTTACTTGTTATCATCACTATGTTACATTGAGTGTGTTTACATGCACAAACACAACCAGGATACGGAGAGTAAACCAATTAAGACAGAAACCTGGTTTCTTAAAAACCTTCATTTACATGTGTGATTCCACTTATTGATTTCTCCTTTGGGAAAATGCTATGATGCCATAAAAATGTGCAAAAAAACAAACCAAACTAAGCATCATCCACAGCTGCCATAAATTCAATCACACTGTTTCAATATATCTAGTGCAAATAGCTGCAAACTAAACTGACACTTTTATTGACTGGCTGTGCAATTGAGCCCTGCAAAGGAGCGGTGCACCGGCACATGTGTTTTCTTACCTTACATCCAGTGACCGCTGGAATAATAATAATAATGCAGGGATTTTTGCTCCAATAAAATAAGTATTGTGTAAGGTTATTTGTTACATTAAGATGTGATGAGATTTTGCTGATGAGTTAGCACTGTAAGTTCAACTCATCAATGTAAATTTAGCGGTTTCTGAAATACTGAGATGGATTATTTCAGCCAGGAGAACAGTAATGCGATTGCCTCAGCATTTACCTTAGGAAATACAGTACAGGCCAAACGTTTGGACACACCTCCTCATTCAATGTGTTTTCTTTATTTTCATGACCATTTACAGCACTCCATCACTCTCCTTCTTGGTCAAATAGTCCTTACACAGCCTGGAGGTGTGTTTGGGGTCATTGTCCTGTTGAAAAATAAATGATCGTCCAACTAACCTGACTTCTGCACAACACAACTGCTGGTCCCAACCCCATTGATAAAGCAAGAAATTCCACTAAATAACCCTGATAAGGCACACCTGTGAAGTGAAAACCATTTCAGGTGACTACCTGTTGAAGCTCATCGAGAGAATGCCAAGAGTGTGCAAAGCAGTAATCAGAGCAAAGGGTGGCTATTTTGAAGAAACTAGAATATAAAACATGTTTTCAGTTATTTCACCTTTTTTTGGTTAAGTACACAACTCCACATGTGTTCATTCATAGTTTTAATGCCTTCAGTGAGAATCTACCAATGTAAATGGTCATGAAAATAAAGAAAACACATTGAATGAGGAGGTGTGTCCAACCTTTTGGCCTGTACTGTATATCTTTGTGGCTGCTGGATTTGTGTCCAAAGCAAAGACTGGTAGTCACAGATATGCGCAGACTACAAGATACTTAACTGTATTAAGGGATTAAGTCCTGGTTAAGAGATTCCATGGCCAGATAACCGTGGAGAAAAGATAAAAGACGCCTCACGCCTGGACAAACTTGTTAAGAAGGCAGGCTCTGTTGTAGGAGTAAAGTTGGACAGTTTAACATCTGTGGCAGAGCGACGGGCATTAAGCAAACTCCTGTCAATCATGAATAATCCACTGCATCCACTGAACAGTGTCATCTCCAGACAGAGGAGTAGCTTCAGTGACAGACTGCTGTCACTGTCCTGCTCCACTGACAGACTGAGGAGATCGTTCCTCCCCCACACTATGCGACTCTTCAATTCCACCCGGGGGAGTAAATGCGAAAATTAATTTTATTTTAATTTTTTTCATTTTTATTACTATTTAATTTAATATTGTTTCTTTGTATCAGTATACTGCTGCTGGATTATGTGAATTTCCCCTTGGGATTAATAAAGTGTCTATCTATCTATCTATCTATCTATCTATCTATCTATCTATCTATCTATCTATCTATCTATCTATCTATCTATCTATCTGTCATATAATAATAACTCTATCTATCTATCTATCTATCTATCTATCTATCTATCTATCTATCTATCTATCTATCTATCTATCTATGTGTCTATCTATCTATCTATCTATCTATCTATCACGTGTTAACCCGGTTTCTCTAATCAAAATAAAGGTCTATGTAGCTCCGCTTACCAAAAATTACTAAAGTTCAGCAGTTCTAGTTTGCAAAAGAGATTCAGCATTAGCTTGATGCGTTGAAGTGATTCCACCAACAAATTAGTTTTGTTTTAAAAACTTTAGTAAAAATTCAAAGTAAAACAGTTCACACAAAACTAGAGAATACATTGATATAGCAAAAAAACAGAAAGGTTAGTGTTTAAGAAAAGTTCTGTTTAAAGCATACAAATCTTGTTTCCTTTCTTTAAGTTTGCTTATACAGCTGAACTATTTCTAAATGTTCAGAAAACTGTAGGCTTGTCCCATTTGCAGTCTGAACAATGGGTCTTTAGTCCATACTAGCCTGGAGACAAATTCCAAACACAAGCTGACTGAGTTAAGATACTGTATTGCAGATTATGCCAAGACAGTTCTATCTCATATTATCTCACAGGGGGTAAAAGACTGTACTGTACCAAATTCTAATAGCCATGAAAGAAAATGATATTCTATTCTGCTTAAGCAAACACTAATCTGAGTTTAACTCAAAGCTTTAACTTTCTACAATTGGCTTTACATGGCCTTTTAGAAACCACATTTCTGTAAATAACTGAGTTTCTAAAGCAGATGCAAACACACTGATTGTTTGCTTTTCCTTTTTTTACACATTGACGATTTTTGTTTTCATTATTCTGCCATATCAGTCTGTAAGAAAGAATTTCTTGGGCTGGGTCAGGGAAATGCATAGAAGGTTGTTTTGTTCCGAGCTTTGTAGCAAAAGGGGGTGAAGTTCAATATTAAACACTAATTGGTTAACTGAACTGAAGCAGTATTATCTTAAAGTCACAAAACATTGTACCTCATCCTGGCATTTGAGAACCTCATCAGCACTGGACTCTGGACATGCCGGAGCACCACCACAGCAACTGCTTAGCCTTGGGGCTTTTGAATTGCAGTGCTCCATAACCTCGCACCCTCTAACCTTCTGCCCACTCCAACAGCACCTGGAAAAGGCAACAAGCAGAACACCAAGAGCTCCTCCGCTAACAACGAGAGGCAGAAAGACAGAGAGAGTGTCCAGCCCAATGTGGGAACCTTCACGGCATGATGTGAAGTACTGTATATGCTGAAAAAATGATTTGATGTAAGATAAATATACTGTATATTATTTGTGTCATGTTTTTTGTTGTCAGGGCTTTGAAGAAACACTCAAAGTGAAGCAACCTTTGTGCATTGTCAGGCCCAGCATTTATTAGTTTTAATTTATTTAGCTGATGCCTTTATCCACGATGACTTAAAACATTTAAAATACATTTGCTTACACTTGATTTGTTTTTCCAGTTGGAGCACAGGCAGATGAAGCGTCTTGTTCATGATCACACAGTCTCAGTTGTGTTCATTTGAACCCTCAGCCTCAGGGTTTAAAGTCCAAAGACTTAAATCCCAATGCCATACTGAGCCCATTCATCCAAGCAGCTGGCACTCCCTGTTGGACACACTGGGTGAAGTGACTTGTCCATAGCTACATACTGTGCCAAGCCTGGGGACCAAGTGGTTTACCAATCTACACCCAGCCACAGTTTCTGCTGCATTTACAAACAAACAAACCTTGCGTTACATAGTGTGTTTCCTAAACAAATTCCATCCCAAGGTACTTTACACCATCATTCTCGTTTCATTTAATAGCTGGACCCTGCCAGGTTAAGTGGCTTATTAAAGCTCCCACAACAAGTCAGAGGTGAGGAGCGAACTGGCAGCTTCGGGGTTTATATGACAATGCAGTTAACTACCAGACCACACCGTCGTGATTATAAAGCTCTCAAAGACTGTGAAAACAGCACCAGATAGTGGTCAAATGAAGACGGAGTTTGTCTGTGCTGATCTTTTTAACTTTTCTACTAAAAGAATTGAGTTTGCAGCTTTCTGTTGCAGCACTTACTTTACTGTATAAAGAAAGAATGAGGTTAACGTTCTGTTTAAGAGTACTTACTACTAAAGTTGATATATGAAATCACCATTGCTTGGATAGTGTGCCAGTCCATCACAGCTGTTCAATGGACATCCTGCACTGAATGTATTTCTGATCTGTCTTCATCACCGTGACCCCTCAACTACACACACACTTCCTGAAACTGGGTGAAAAAATCCGTGAGAAAACTCCACCATACAGTAACATGTTGTATGTTGGTCAGACGTGTATGGAAGAATTTCAGTGTATTTTATACATACATGACCATACCACTAATACTACTGCTACTCATGTTGAGTCCTCCTTTACAGCTGTCAATGGCCTCATGGTTCTGAGGGAGTCCGTTTCCCTTACCCCTCTACTGTATAAAGACATAGAGATGACATGCCAGTGGCCTCTGTTATCCTTTCATTGAGGCTCACCTTTTCAGCCAGCTGCATTCCCTAATTTCGGATTCTGTGATGTATTGTATATAAGCATAGGTGTTAAATTCAAGGACAAAAGATTAAGACAGCCCTTTTAGTTAGTTAGTTAGTTAGTTAGTACCAACAAGAATGCCCATAATACTGAATGGGACTTCATTCATGCACTGGATAACATTGTGTTATTTAAAGTCACCAATTACCCTAAAACTCTGGTAACACAAGAGTACAGTATAATAATATGGTATCTCTCTATTATAAAAAAAAATCCTGGGAGAGAAAGACGGGAGATGAGACGTGATCTTCACATTAAGATATACGGAAGACACTTAAAAGACCCGCGAGACGAAAGAGAATGGCCATGGAGTGTCTCGCGGAGACCTTAAACAAGAGACTTTGTGCCAAGAGATTGTCCCAGGACCACCTCGCGATGACGAAGAACATGAGATTCTTGCAAGATACGCCCTTCTTACAACCAAATAAGACCACGGGCAGCAAAACACTCAGTCGTGTAAAACTAAGGCTTTGAGCAGACACAGATCCAGGGCTCTCAGCGCATATAAAGCATATAAGGACAATATGTTATAAATGAAACGTCGACGACTAAGTGAAGAAGATAGCAGTGCGGAGAAAAGAGACTCAAAAGCGTTGGAGAGAAAAAAGAGCAAAAAAAAAAAAGAATAATCTAGGTGCAGATTCAGAAAATAAGGAAAGTAATTATCAGCCCAGAACAAGTGGAATTGAAAAAAAGCACGTCCAATCGGGCCCAGAATTTAAAGACAGAGTAAAAGACAAAGAAGAACTTCATAAAGACATTCACAAACGTTGGTGCCATACACATGCTGAGCAGGTTAGAGATTATGAAAGCAGTGGAATTCGAAAGGCTCACAAAAAAAACGTTGGCACGATATACATGTGGAGAAAGTTAAAGAATATCCATCCATCCATTATCCAACCCACTATATCCTAACTACAGGGTCACGGGGGTCCGCTGGAGCCAATCCCAGGGCTCAAGGCAGGAAACAAACCCTGGGCAGGACGCCAGCCCACTGCAGGGCACACACACACACCAAGCACACACTTGGGACAATTTAGGATCGCCAATGCACCTAACCAGCATGTCTTTGGACTGTGGGAGGAAACCCACGCAGACAACATGCAAACTCCACGCAGGGAGGACCCGGGAAGCGAACCCATGTCTCCTTACTGCGAGGCAGCAGCGCTACCCACTGCGCCACCGTGCCGCCCATGTTAAAGAATATGAAAGTGGGAAAATTATAAAATATAAAAAAGAAAGTAAAGATCGCAGGAGCATAAACAAACAGAAATTATTATTTGAAAAAGGGAAAATAATCCCCGTGGACCAGATGTCATTGAAAAAAAAGCAGGACAAAGCGAGGTCAGAAATAAAAGACAGTAAAAAACTAAGTAAAACGTCATAAAGAAGTTAAAAAACAAGGGGGCCAAACACATGCAGAGCAGGTTAGAGACAATGAAAACTGGAATTCAAAAGACTCAGAAAAAACTTAGGAGTGAAACACATGCAGAGCAAGATACAGAATATGAAAGCAGAAAAAAACGACAGTGTCAAAACAAAGAAAGTAAAGATCATATTAGAGCAAAGAAAGAGAAATTATTACTTGGAGAAATAACGAAAAGGCGAATAGAGAGTGAATGTATGGACATGGGTGATATGTCAGAAGTATATAAATATTCTAAGGCTTTGAAGTCAGAGAAATTCAAAAACAGAGTTTAACTCACATGCATTTCTTGGTTACTTTGCAAAAAAAATGATTAACTGCTGATGATGTCGATCGTTTTGTCTGTGCTGAAATTCCAAACGGAGAAACCTATCCTGAATTAGGGTACAAAGTCATTAAACACACGTCTCACTGAGCTCATTAAAAAGATTCAGCATATTGGGACTCGGAAGAATCCAAATATTGTTTTTACAGAAGTTCTGAAATAAAAGTGAAACTAATGAAATAGCAACAATTCAAAGAAAAAAAAATCTTAAAAGTGTGAATCCGAAAAAACAAAAATGGGGGTTGGCGAGCGAAGCAAGCAGGGGGCGAAGCCCCCTAGTTGTTTAAAAATTGATTGGTTAATTGAACCAATTTAACAAAAGATGAGCTGTCAAAGTTTTCAGGATGGAAATAATTAACAAATGTAGGATGATAGAGTAAGGAATTTTCTTAATATACTCGCTGCTCTTATAATAATTATGCAATATAACCCTCCATCATTTGAAAATAACCAGGGACTTTGCATTGTCTCTTTCAGTGTTGGAGCAACGTCCTTGATGGCTGATGAGCTTGATGCAGGTTTGGCGGTCTCTGTTGCAGAGGTCACACCAGTTTCAGCTCCGGTGTGGTTATAATATTCCTTCCTACTGGCCTGCTCATTGTCTACTGCATATTGGAGTCCTTTTCCACCTGTCGTGATGTGCTGCTTCAAGGCAATTTTCCACTAAGTATGATGGACTACATGCTCTTCCCCAGAGTCATCATCAATGACCAGCAGCTTCATGTCTCACTTGCAGACATCCTTGAAGTGAAGATGCAGACGGCCATTGCTTCTTTTGCCATGTACCAGCTCATTCTTTGTGATGTGGCCATCCTTAATGCAGCATACATGGCTCAGCCACTGTCTGAGCTGCATATACATATTGGTTAGTTGGCCAAAGAGACAACCTTAATATTGGCCACTTTGTATTGCAAGGAGATGCCCAACATGTGAAAGAGATATGTCATATGGAAGGTGTTGAGCTTCTTCTGTTAGGTGTCCATGTCACACTCTTGTACAGCATTGTACTAGTGATGCAAGCATCATACACTGCCATCATGGTCTTCGCTGTAAGCTTGGGCTTCACCCAGACATGAATGTTGGGGCAAGCAGGGTTTTAGTAACCTTTCAGAGTCTGTTACTGACTTCCACATCTAGGGAGAGGCTGTTATTCATAGTTGTTGATGATGATGATGTTCATTGTGAGTCTCAACAGCTCCATACATTTTTTCAAACTGCTTACATACATTATTTTTGGTTCCCAGGTGTGCAAGATTGAACAGCTTCCCATGGAATCTTGTGTGGAGAAGGTTCCCCTCAGGTAAAGAGCCAAAGGCTTGATGTAGCAGCAGGGCAAAGAAAATCCCAAAGGTGAACACCACAGCCTTGCTTGACTCTGCTATGTAAGTTGAACTGTTCTGTGCCTTACATGTTCTCATGACTAGACGTGATTATGCTCAGCAGCTTTGATAGGCAGCCTATTTTCAGTAGTATCTGGAAGAGCCTGTCTCTACTGACCTGGTCAAATACCTCAATCATATTAATAAAAGCAATGTAGACTGCTGTTTCTGCTCTCTGTATTTCTCCTTTAGCTGGCGAAGGGAGAAAATCACATCTACATTGGATCTTTTTGTCAAGAAACCGTAGTATGGCTCTGGGTAAACAGGTTCAGCCAGTGTTTGGAGTCACAACAAAAGGACACGAGCAAAATGCTCAGTAGGGAAAGGTCCCTGTAATTCATGCCATCTCTTTGCTCACCCTTATTTTTCTAGAGTGTGATGATCCTGGTGTCTTTCAGGTCCTTAGGTACTGCTTTGTCTTTTCAATACCGGCAGAGGATTTTATGCAGTGGATGCAGAAAGAGTAATATGGAGTGCTTAATCAAGTCTGGTGGTGCCTCCACTGCCTGGTCTCTTACGTGCAGCCAGTCTGTCGATGGCCTTGCAGAGCTCCTCCATAGTGAGCTCTCTATCATGCTAATGCTTGGTTGAGTGTTAATGTAGTGGCAGTGTTCATCCTGGAGTTCTACCCAACTCTCCATCTGTTTGCTCTTATCTGTGACCACTGCCCCAATGGTGGCCTAGAGTGGTGCCACCTTGCTCTGCGTGGGACCAAAGACCCTTTTTTATGCTGTCATACATACCCCAACATTGCTAATTAATGCACATGTCTGAATGGCTGCACTGAGCTGCAAACAGTGGTCTTTGGCACAGCCCATGACAGTCTGCCGGTCTTTGCTTCTTACGTTCCTGATGATCTGCTAGTTCTGCTCATTTGCTGAGTGCCTGTATTTGGCCAGGGCCACGTGTTTGGCTTCAATGACAGGTGTTACTTTGCTGGATATGACCTCAAACCAGTCATTTGTTTTTGAGGTCTACTTTCCAAAGGTAAACAGGGATTTTCAGTGAATGGAATTCAGCAGAAGTTCCCATTTTTCAGTGGCTATTTTCTCAGATTGCAAAGCACTGAGCTCATTTACAAAGGTCTCTGTAAAACAGCTCCTGTAGGCCAGTAGGCCATCTGGCTGACATCGATGTGGAACTTCTTGGGCTGAACTCTGACCTTGCAGCACAACAATGGGTGGCTGGTGTTAATAACTGCAGTGTGGTATGAGCAGGTGAAAAGTGTGTTTTTGAGATGGAAGTGCCAGGCTAAGATCAGTGCTTAGAGCAAAGATGTCTCCAGGACGCTTTATGTAGGTGCGTGGTGTGGAAGAATGAATTGGTGATGCACAGGTTGTGATAAGAGCAGAACTCAACTTGTTAACATTTTCATTCATCTTGCCCACACCACACTGTCCACTGCACAATACCAGCCATGGCTGTTGTCCATTGTGGCATTGAATTTACCAAAAGTAAAGACCTTCTTGCTGTAGATGTTACCAGTGACAGGAGTGAAATGCGTCACTTTTTAGAAGATAAATTGAAAAAAAAAAATCCAGACACTGCTATTAAGACTCTCCAATGCCTGTGTTTCCTTACATGTTTGAAGACAGCTAGCCTTTCTCCACCTGTTCCCACAAACCTTTACTGGTACACCTCACTGCCAGATCATTTTCTTGTGTGCCATCTGCCGTGGGTAGTGATCATGCCACAGAATTTTACTAGCACCCAGCTGCCTTCTATTCAGGACAAATACAACACAGCCTTAGAAAGGCAAACAGACGT
Organism: Polypterus senegalus; assembly: GCF_016835505.1. Lineage (NCBI taxonomy): Eukaryota > Metazoa > Chordata > Cladistia > Polypteriformes > Polypteridae > Polypterus > Polypterus senegalus. The sequence continues at coordinate 53,296,134 of NC_053156.1, forward strand.
CAGCCACCATGCACAGCTGCTTTTCTCACTCCTCCCTTCTGGCAAACAGTACTGGGCCACTGGCAGTCACACCAGTAGAGTCAGGGAGAGTTTCTACCCACAAGTCATAAGGTTGATGAACAACTAATCATTAGAATAAGTGTTGCTTAATAGCAAAAAGTGTGTATATTACCTATTATACAAGTATTGTATATATACATTATGTTGCATTTGATGTAGCATTTTTTGTGCGTCTTTTGTTAGTATTTCTTTATTATCAATTGTTCTGAGGAGACATGCAAGTTAAAACTTACCAAATCCATTTGACAATAAACTGAACTGATTTTCAGAAAATGGAATAGGAACTGCTAATATAGCAAAAGATCCCAGTAGAGAAAACCTTACTGTTAAATAATGTAAACTACCTCCTAGACCCGGGGTCTCAGTCTCAGGTCCTGGAGGGCCGCAGTGGCAGCAAGTTTGCATTCTGGGAGTTGCCGTCGTAGCCTCCTTAGCGTTAGACCTGAACATTACTTGGGCTGTGAAAACCGTGCTAAAAACAATAGTAATAGCGTTAGTAAAAGTGTCAATAATGACATTTATATAGAGTAGCACTTTTATAACTACTCAAAGTGCTTTGCACAGACAGTGGGAGACACTTTAACCAGCACCAATGTATAGCATCCACCTTGATGATGCGATGCTGGATATTCTTGCACCATTACACTCACTAGATAGATAGATAGATAGATAGACAGACAGACAGACAGACAGACAGACAGACAGATAGACAGATAGATAGATAGATAGATAGATAGATAGATAGATAGATAGATAGATAGATAGATAGATAGATAGATACTTTATTAATCCCAAGGGGAAATTCACATATACAGTAATAGCTATTGGGTAGTGAAGGGGTGAGAGAGACAGTTATCCAAAAAGGGACAGGGAATAATTAGGGGTCCAGAATGAGTAGGCTGTGGTGGCCAAAAGAGCCTGGGCCACAGGAAACACTCTACTCTTTGTGAAGGATGCTCAGGGATTGACTACTGGAAGTCAGGACCTCAGTTTTATTCAAAGGGCAGAACCAATTTTTACAGCACAGCGTCCAGGTCACTGCACTGGAACATTGGCATCCACTCAGACCACAGGGCAAGCGCACCTTAATGGCTTCACCAACACCTTTTTGTGAAGCAACCTCAGCTTTTCCTAGATGGTCTCTCATCCAAGTACTGGCCGAGCCTGAACAAGTTTAGCTTCTGGTGGATTACTACCTCTTCTGACGTGCAGGTGGTATTATATTAGTATTTGATAAAAAGGCTAGCTGTACCATTTATTTAAAAAATAGAACATGCATCATCACTCTGTGTCTCCCAGAAGTCGATGCTGTCTAATTTATCCCGCTCACGATTATGCTGCCTCACATGACAGTGAGCAGGAAACTGACGCGTGCTTAGTTTGCTTATTTTGAAGTGTGCATAAATGTAAAGTAAGTGATCTCACTTTAAGTTATTAGCGGATATCATGTACTGGGATGGTATTGGTGTTGCAATGTATACTTAAGCTTAATTTTGTTTTATGAAGACCCGTTCCGTTGAAGGTTGCTTGTGTGTTGATGCTTAGGTGGCGACATGCTGACTATTGCTTAACCATTTAATATTCGACTAGTGAATGTTATTTACTTGCAACATATGACATTTTTTTAGGATATTATCTCATTTCAACTTGCTTCTCGTTATAATGTGGAAAGTCAATGGTTAAGTTCCAAATCCACGTGTTAATATTCTTAGTATACAAAGTGTCATTTCCTCCAAGTGATGACAATAAGGTACACACTGCTGGTCTATTTCTGTCATTTACTGGACATGTAATGCTATTCAGTTTATTGATGTGTATAACGACTATCTATCCATCCATCATCCAACCCGTTACATCCTAACTACAGGGTCACGGGGGTCTGCTGGAGCCAATCCCAGCCAACGCTGGGCGCAAGGCAGGAAACAAACTCCAGGCAGAGCACCAGCCCACCACAGGGTACACACACACACACAGGCCAATTTAGAATCGCCAATGCACCTAACCTGCATGTCTTTGGACTGTGGGAGGAAACCCACGCAGACACGGGGAGGACATGCAAACTCCACGCACAGAGGACCCGGAAAGCGAACCCAGGTCTCCTAACTGCGAGGCAGCAGTGCTACCCACTGCACCACCGTGCCGCCTGTATAACAACTAATAAAAATTAATTTCCTGTCTTTCAAAAAAAACACACAAATGCATGATGTCATTTTATAATCTGCCCAAACCTGTATGCTATCCAAGTCCTTCTGTAATGATATAACAGATTCCAAATTATCTGCTAATCCACCTATCTTGGTATCATCTGCACACTTAACCAGCTTGTTACTTATATTCCTATCTAAATCATTTATATATATTAAAAATAGCAGCGACCCTAGCACTGACCCCTGTGGAACACCACTCTTAACAGCGGCCAGTTCTGAAGCAGTTCCTCACACCACCACCCTCTGCTTCCTGTGTCTGCGCCTGTATTGTGATTTCAAAGCGAGAACTCTTAACTAAAGATAATGTGAAAGTGCAAAGACAAATATCCATGATTTTTTCTAATGTGCTTGCTCTTCTCGGAGTCTGGAGTATCTGTGCACAGTTCACTTTCACATGGGCACATACTCCTACTTCATACAGGGAGTTACTGGCAGGGAATCCATCCCAGAGCCCTGAAGCGGAGAGGCAGCATCACTGACTGACCACCTCGCCACTGCGTCACTCCGCTTAGTAATACCTGATTTGACCTGCGCTCCAACTGTAAATGTCCTCAGCTGAGTGCCCTTTCAAGTCAGTAAATCAGCTGGGGTGTTACTTTACCAAGCAGCACATGTGTCTGTGTGAAAAGGGGATCTGCGGTAACACCTTGAACTCTGACCTTTATGTGTTGGAGTACAGCCAGGCTACACAAGGGACTCTCTTTATTTTAACAGAGCACGGACCCTCCAGCTGTTGCAATGGTGCAAACCATCAGATGGGAAATGAGTGAAAATAATTGAAACGTTATTTACAGTGAGCCCTCTCATAAAGTGTTCTGCAAAGAAATTCACTCGAGAAGACCAAAGAAACAAATCAGATCACCATATGTAAGCAGAAAAGCCTTCTTACATTTCAGGGACTCTTTCAAGCACGTGTGAACAAAGTTCACTCAATTCACCTTTCACAGCAAGCCTCCTCAGAAAGTGCTACTTAGTACAAACCGGATTCCAAAAAAGTTGGGACACTATACAAATCGTGAATAAAAACTGAATGCAATGATGTGGAGTTGCCAACTTCTAATATTTTATTCAGAATAGAACATAAATCACGGAACAAAAGTTTAAACTGAGAAAATGTATCATTTTAAGGGAAAAATATGTTGATTCAGAATTTCATGGTGTCAACAAATCCCAAAAAAGTTGGGACGAGGCCATTTTCACCACTGTGTGGCATCTCCCCTTCTTCTTACAACACTCAACAGACGTCTGGGGACCGAGGAGACCAGTTTCTCAAGTTTAGAAATAGGAATGCTCTCCCATTCTTGTCTAATACAGGCCTCTAACTGTTCAATCGTCTTGGGCCTTCTTTGTCGCACCTTCCTCTTTATGATGCGCCAAATGTTCTCTATAGGTGAAAGATCTGGACTGCAGACTGGCCATTCCAGTACCCGGATCCTTCTCCTACGCAGCCATGATGTTGTGATTGATGCAGAATGTGGTCTGGCATTATCTTGTTGAAAAATGCAGGGTCTTCCCTGAAAGAGATGACGTCTGGATGGGAGCATATGTTGTTCTAGAACCTGAATATATTTTTCTGCATTGATGGTGCCTTTCCAGACATGCAAGCTGCCCATGCCACACGCACTCATGCAACCCCATACCATCAGAGATGCAGGCTTCTGAACTGAGCGTTGATAACAACTTGGGTTGTCCTTGTCCTCTTTGGTCCGGATGACATGGCGTCCCAGATTTCCAAAAGAACTTTGAATCGTGACTCGTCTGACCACAGAACAGTCTTCCATTTTGCCACACTCCATTTTAAATGATCCCTGGCCCAGTGACAACGCCTGAGCTTGTGGATCTTGCTTAGAAATGGCTTCTTCTTTGCACTGTAGAGTTTCAGCTGGCAACGGCGATGGCACGGTGGATTGTGTTCACTGACAATGGTTTCTGGAAGTATTCCTGAGCCCATTCTGTGATTTCCTTTACAGTAGCATTCCTGTTTGTGGTGCAGTGTCGTTTAAGGGCCCGGAGATCACGGGCATCCAGTACGGTTTTACGGCCTTAACCCTTACACACAGAGATTGTTCCAGATTCTCTGAATCTTTGGATGATGTTATGCACAGTTGATGATAATAGATGCAAAGTCTTTGCAATTTTTCGCTGGGTAACACCTTTCTGATATTGCTCCACTATCTTTCTGCGCAACATTGTGGGAATTGGTGATCCTCTACCCATCTTGGCTTCTGAGAGACACTGCCACTCTGAGAAGCTCTTTTTATACCCAATCATGTTGCCAATTGACCTAATTAGTGTTTATTGGTCTTCCAGCTCTTCGTTATGCTCAAATTTACTTTTTCCAGCCTCTTATTGCTACTTGTCCCAACTTTTTTGGGATTTGTTGACACCGTGAAATTTTGAATCAACATATTTTTCCTTTAAAATGATACATTTACTCGGATTAAACGTTTGATCTGTCATCTACGTTCTATTACAAATAAAATATTGACATATGCCATCTCCACATCATTGCATTCAGTTTTTATTCACAATTTGTTTAGTGTCCCAACTTTTTTGGAATCCGGTTTGTATGAATATGAATATGAAGTCAGTGACCAAAAGTACAGAATCCTCAAACACACCAAACCCACATTCTTTATATCAGGGGTGGCCAACTCCGATCCTGGAGGGCTGCAGTGGCTTCAGGTTTTCATTTGAAATTAACTAGAGACTAGATTATGATACTAATTAACTTCATTGAATGTATTTGCCGTTTAAGACTCAGACCCTTTAAATGAGCTGAGCAACGTCGCTCCTGGAGGGCTGCTGTGGCTTCAGGTTTTTGTTCCAACCTAATTGGAAGGTTGCCAGTTCAAATCCCATAAATGCCAAAAGTGACTCTACTCTGTTGGGCCCTTGAACAAGGCCCTTAACCTGCAATTGCTCTGTCCTGGGTATGACGTTAATGTTAATCTACCTCCAGCCCTGTAGGTAGGCCCTCCAACCTGCAGGGAAACACCTGGGGGTTGGTGGCAGAATTGGCACTCCGGGCACCATAAAAAACCTCACACTGTTCCATTCCATCTGAACTAGTGTGGTGCTGAGGTGTCACCCGTTGCATGGCTGCACTCGGGTCCTAACCTGGGGTCCTGAGTTGGTTTGTCATGTGGTGGGAGTGGCAATGTGCTGTAGCAGCTCCTGCTCCTAACCTCTCCTCCTCCTATTTGGTTCATTGCTGATGAAGCCCTTATTGCTCAAGTGACATTCTTCTGGTTCATTTTAGTTGACTTGCTTGTTAAGATTAATTAATTGCTTATTTTAGTGTTAAACAACTGCATTAATTAATTGCTTATTTTAGTGTTAAACAACTGCATTCATTGTCTTTTACTGCTCCTTATTAGCAATAAGATGCAAATGACATAGGAACCAGCAGTCCTCCATTTAGCTTGTCTCCATTTCCACCCGTGTGTTTCTCATAAAAGAGAATCTAAAGAAATAAACAGATGTTGGCGAAGCCGATTTGCGTATTGTAATGTTTGTTTCTTTCACTTCACTTTTGCTTACTTTAATTTTCTTCTTCACTAGTTTTTTCTTTTTTTGCCACACTTTTGTCACTTTCATTCGCAGATGTTTCAATAGAAACCTGTCCAAGGAGCTTTGTTTAGTCCTCCCCTTTAGAATGTTTCTGAAATGAGTTAGGCAAGTGTCATTAAATAGCGCCGCTGTACGATCAGTTGCAACTTTTTCAGGGTGTTTCTTTTCTTTAAAGTTCGAAACTTTTTCCCACATTGCAAACACTTCCTTTATCTCACTTTAAGAGATAACCTCCTCCGTGATAGTGATCTCCTGCAGAACCTCCTTATGTTGCTGTGTCTGTAGTTCCGTCAACTCCTCTGTCATCAGTTCCCCAGAATGTGCGGCAACAAGCTCTTTGATGGCTCGTATTTCGAATTTTGGCTCGTAACTCAACGCAAAAAAATCGACTTGGTGACGGCTCGTATTTCAAAAAACTCGTACGTTGGGGCACTCGTATCTCAAGGTACCTTTGTATTCTTATGTTCAACTTATATGGGGTCTTCCACACCAACCATGGTCACAAAGCACTTTACAGAGCAAGCCGCATTATAGTAGAAATAGACATCGGTAGTGAACTTCACTCCATTCAGACGAATAAGACTCTGCAAAAAAAGGCAATGAATCACACTTTTATATGGTGCCTTTTTAGGTGGAAAGTAGTGCAAAAAGCTTCTGGAAGTGTCCGGAAAAATTGAATTGTTTAAGAGAAGTAGGCGAATGTGTGCAGTATGTTGCAGCTCATGTCAGTGGAGACTTTCAGATACTGTAAATGTCCAGAAGGAGGACCCTGGTCATAGTGGAGTGACAAGTGTTGTGTTTCATACCATTACGTTATTGGTTTGGCTGTTACAATCTGATATTTTTCAAGGGTTGCTGGTCCACTGGATGCTCAGTTTGAATGAATCATTTTATTCTTGTGGATATGTGGAATACTCCTGAGACTGCAATCTGGACCCACATTCACACCTCACCCTGTCCTGGCCAGCCACACCTCCTTCTATGGATGACCCCATCTGTCCCCATCCATCCAGCCTCATTAGCACTGAATGGACATGAGGTGAACATTTGTCATAAAAATAGCAGCACAGGAAAGAACCTCCAAAAGACATACCCTCATTCTAGAAAATGGAAAAATGTGTTTTAACCTCACAAGCCATTGTTTGCTGCATTATAGGCAACCTTTTGATTTTGTGTTCAAAGCTAATCCTATTTTAATCCTGCATTTTCTAAAATACATTTTCCTCACACAACTCACTTCTTCTCTCTCTGACAACAATCTAGTAGATCCTCTTCAATCTCAGTTCCGCTAGGGTCGCTCTACTGGGACTGCACTGCTCTCAGTCACAAATGCTCTTCTATCTGCTCAAACTTCTTCTCTCTCCTTTGTCCTTATCCTTCTTGACTTTTCATCACTCCTTACTTATCTCTTCCCTTGATAGACTTATAATCCGTGGCTCTGCTTTGGACTGGGCCAAGTCCTACCTTTCTGACCAATCGTTTTGTGTCTCCTGATCTAACTCCTTGTGTTCTTCACAGAGACTTTCCACAGGTGTGCCTCAAGGATTATTGAAGGGTCCACTTCTCTTGTTTCCCTATATTCACTTCCTAGGCAATGCTTCTTCTTCTCTTGGCTTCTCCTAACACCTCTATGCTGATGGAGCCCAGATCGTCCTCTCATTACCCTCTTACAATCCACAGGTTTCAACTCCGATCTCCAGCTGTCTTCATGCTGTCTCATCTTAGATGAATGCTCATCGCCTTAAACTTGACCTTCCGTAGTCAGATATCCCATATTTGCCTTCTAATTTTCCATCCTCAGATTTGTCTCTGTGCATTGCTCTCGAAGAAGTCGCCCTTTCACCATTGGTCAGGGTCAGGAATCTTCGCATAAGTCTGGTCTCCTCATTTTCATTCATCAACCTAGTCTGTTCATTTCTTTCTTCTTAATATTTAGAGGACTCAACCCTTCCTCACTCGTTATCCTACGCAACTCCTTGTTCAGGCAGTGCGTCTCTCTCAGCTGGACTATCACAACTCTCGCCTTGCAGGGCTTCCTTCAGTTGCTACCATGCTTGAGATCATGCCTGGCATTAATTTCCGAATGATGCTGTTGTTATAAGCAAAGTCATCTGGGTAACTGATCAAGGGCCAAACATCATTTCTGCACTTGCACCCTGTCGTCACCTGGACTGCTAGGATCATGCACCATCCTGAAGCACGGTACTTGATGTTGACAAGCTTTCATCAGATATTGTTCCAGAGATTGCAGAAACACTGCTGGTAGCGAAGGCCTTAGTGAAATATGTGAAGCAAACAAGCCTAGTAAGCCAGCAGACAAAAACAGTTTGCCAGATTTCAGGCACCAGGTTTAGTACAGTTTCCCTCACCTTGCAGTCAATCAAGGATGTGTACATCGAGCTTCAACAAAAGCTTGAAAGCCGAAAGGGAAATCCAAAGAATTAATAACATAACCCCAGATGTCCTAAACCTCATTTTGGAGTTTCTTCACCTATTTTTGCAGAGTCAGAGGAAACAGGAAGGCGACTAATACCCTACGCTTAATCTGGTCGTATTATGGCTTGAGAGACTTAAACATCACTGCAGACCTGTGGGTACAGACAGCCCACATCAAGCAATAATCCACAAAAAACAACTAAAATGAATTAAAAAAAAAGGTAACGATAGAGCCAGCGCACAAACTTGCTATATTCTTATTGCCTAAATTCTGCCAGTTATGCATGTTTCTCAGTACTAAGATGGAAGATATTCAGTAAGAGGCCTGGCGTCTGATAGCCCGACGAACCACTTAGTGATCCTGCAGTCAAGAACAGAATGTCTACAGTGACAGAGTTTGAGGAGTGGGTGAACTTACTGTGGAAACGACCCGGACACAGACAGGCGGACATGTTGTAATCACCACCACACGTTTTATTTTCACTATTTACAATAAATAAACTGGTCACTCAGACCCAGTCACGTGCACAAAACCCCCCAAATACTGGCCACAAATGCCTCTCTTCGGGCCGCCTCCACACCTCCTCTGTGCTTCATCCTGCCTCCTCCCGACTCCAGCCACGAATGAATGGAGACGGCCCCTTTTATACAGTCCCCGGATGAGCACCAGGTGTTCCCGGCATTCCTCGTTTGGCCACGCCCCAACATGGCGGGAGTGCTGGCTGTCCTCCCGGCAGCTCACCGGGTGTCTCCCAAAGTCTTCCCCCCAGCACTTCCTGGTGTGGCGGAAGTGCTGGGGCAACAGGTCCCCAAGGCACTGGGGCGCCTTCTGGCGGTGACCACAGGCCCCTTCAGGGTGGGGCTTTCATGTCCTGTACCCATGGCCCCCAAAGCAACCAGGAAGGTAGCCCCCACATGGTCCCAGATGGGCGCACGCCCACTTCCGGTCTTCCAAGGCATCCCGGCCGGGTCATTGCCCCGGCATCCACGACAGTACCTATAAATGAAAATGAAGATGAAGTAATCATATCATGGAAGCTGAGTAGGACGTGTTGGGTTGTTTTAAGGCATCTTTCTCTCTGCTTGCTGTGTGTTAAGCATCTCCACAAATAGCAGCAGCAAGCGAGTGGAAGTTTAGCGCAGCAGGTGGAACGATAGACTAGAAGAAAATGGCACTGAAACCATCAACGGCGGATGCAATTGTGTTCCTGCACAATTCTTATTAACGTAATGGCTTCATCATGACTGTAAATAGTTCTAAGTGTGCCCAACAGTTTCGTTCATTTGGAACACCAACAAAAGTTTCCAGAGTACTTACTACCAACGATAACCAGTAAGACAAATACAGTAACTTATAATCATCCTTTTACAATACTATACATTGCAAAGCTGTGTAAGTAAGCTGATGATGCTCTGATTTTAAATGTTCCTTTAAATGTTCTATAGTAATATGCGCACTTTGATTTTAGACTTTTTGCTTTTTGTGGTGCTGACCGAACGCCTTTAAAGAGCATGGAAATTTCCAGAAAATGATGTCAAGCCTTTAGGCAATTAGACAGTTAGCATCTGATAGCCAATTAGCCTAACTGGAGTCAACATGTGGATGAATGTTAAGGCCTACATGTGACATAATGGGAAAATGAAAAGAAATCGGCCAAGACCTCAGGAAAGTAATTGTGGAATTTCACAAATCTGGTTCAAACTTGGGAACAATTTCCAAATGCCTGAAGGCTCCATGTTCATCTGCCCAAACCATAATATACAGATATAACCCCCATGGGAACACATAGCCGTCGTGCCATTTAGGAAGGAGACGCGTTCTGTCTCCTAGAGAAGAACGTAGTTTGGCACGAAAGTGCAAATCAATCCCAGAACAACAGCAAAGGATCTTGTGAAGATGCTGGAGGAAACTGGTAGACAAGTAATCATATCCACAGGAAAACAAGTCCTACATTGACATAAACTGAAAGACAGCTCAGTAAAGAAGACGCCACTGCTTCAAAGTCGCCATAAAAAACCCAGACAGCAGTTTGCAATGGCACATGGAGACAAAGATCTTACCTTCTGGAGAAATGTCCTCTGGTCTGATGAGTCCAAGATTAAACTGTTCAGTCATAATGACCATCATTGTGTTTGGAGGATAAAGGATGAGGCATGCAAGCCAAAGAACACCACCCCAGCCATCAAGCGTAAGTTACTGCAGCAGGGACTGGTGCACTTCACAAAATGGATGGAAGCATGAGGAAGGAAAATGATATACTGCAGCAGCATCTAAGAGCTCAGCAAGGAAGGTTGAAGCTCAGTCGCAAATGGGCAATGACTGAGAGTTGACCTCCAATGTTAGGGACAGCAAAGTCAAGGTATTGGAGTGGCCATCACAAAGCCCTGACCTCAGTCTGACTGAAAATTTGTGAGCAGAACTGAAATAGTGTCTGTGAGCAAGAAAGCCAACAAACCTGCCCCAGTTACACCAGTTCTGTCTGGAGGTGGGGGCCAACATTCCAGCAACTTATTGTAAGACGCTTGTGGAAGGTGACCCAAAACGTTTGGCGAATGAAAACTTGTGACCCACTGGAATTGTGATCTAGTCAGTAAAAAGTGAAATCGTCTTTTGCCCTGCACAAAGTAGATGTCTTAAACAAAAAGTCAAGTGTATAGTTTGTTAGTGTAAAACCTGTGGAGGTGTTTATAAAGTGAGTTTTAAAGAATTCGTCCCAAGTGTATGGAAACCTCTGACCTCAACTTCATATCTTGGGCACCTCGTATGAAACTGCTGAGGAACTCCAACAAAGACAGAAAGGAAAACCTTTGTGAATTATCGGGTGGGACTTCTGCACAGTCAACTAAGAGCGGTGCCTGAGCTGAGTGGCCTCCTAATCCCTAATGCCAGCTGTCCTTTCATTTGTGACTTTGAGAGTATCAATGGCGTCAGTTTTAGTCCGAGTTCAGCAAGTGCTTATGGGTGCACAAGGATGCCCTCTCTTCTCTGCTGTTTTCCTACACTGACTGAAATGTGATTATATATAGTTGTTTGATATCATTGTTTTAAAAGTAATTCTTCTTACGTGCTTGAAAAAAGGCAGGGGGGACTGTTGAATTTTTTAGGTTATGAAACAACACCAGCATCAAGGGGACAGGTGAAGAATTGTCCTAATGTGCTGGCAGCTCCAATAATAATAACATCAAGACTCCACTAAATCCTGGTGTTGATTTTAAGCTTCACTGATTTCTTTTTAATGGAAGATCCTCTAGTAAAGAATAAACATAACAGTGTTTCTAATATATATATATACTGTACTGTATATATATATATATATATATATATATATATATATATATATATATATATATATATATATATATATATATTTATTAAATACTATTAAACTATCAGGGCTCCCATGTCTCAAGTCCTGGAGGGCCACAGTCACGGCACACTTTCATTTTGGCCATTTTCCATTTGCTAACCAATTTATGCTGCTAATGGAACAGACTTAGCACCGCCAAGCCGTAAAATTAAAGAAAGTAACAGCGTATCGAAATAAGTAGCAAGAATGAAATTCTCATTTTTGGTTACAAAGAAAGCCTGCAGCCAATGTAGCAGACCCCTGCCCTTGACACAGGAGCACACACCCACCTAAATGATTCAGTGCAGCCGGTCATCCATCTGTTTTGTGTCCTTTTTGATCTTCCTGAAATGATGAGGACTGGTGGGATTTTTATATTGGATAGCGGCAGGCAGTCTTTATTATACCTTTCAAGGATAGATGCATCACAAGAAGGTGTTAAAAATGAAAGGCAAGCAGCCATCCATTTTGTGAGATGCTTGTTCAGCTCAGGGTTGCTGGGAGCAGCTGCCTAATCTGTCACAAAGCTGCCTCGGACAAGCCGCCATGGCCCTGGGTAGTGCCCTCAGTTACCCAAACTATGTGTGCAGGGGTTTATGGGTAGAGAGAGAGGGAGATGGCAGACATTCCAACTGGTTGGTAATGGTGACTCGGTCACAATGTGAACCTGGGACCATGGAGCTGTGATGCAATAACCCCTCAGAAACTGACTAAGTGTATATAGTGACTTCTAAAAACATAAACTGTACATACAGTATAGGCCAAAGTATCTTCATCCACAGCTGTTACTGGAGAAGGTCAAGCGCTCTTCTTCCTCTAATGTAATCAACCATCTCGTCCATTTCTTAACCTGTTTGTCCATTTGTGGGTCGTAATGGGTGGACTGTATCCCAGTAGCCCTGAACGATAGGCAGAAAGCAACCCTGGACAGGATGGTGGTCCATCACATGGCGCACGTCTTCACTCCCTCATGCTAGCTAGCCTGTGTGTGTGATCACTGATCCACAGCATGTCCCAGTTGAATTACTTAATAATAATAATAATAACACTGCCTTGTGTCTGCTGCTGCCAAGACAGGCTCCATCACCCTAAAATCTGATGGAATTGATTCATTCATAACTGCAGGTGACCTTGCATTGCCCCAAGTGGGTTTCAGAATGTTATGTTGCAGTTCATTCAAATGTTAAAGGGTAGTCGAAGGTCACAGCCGCCTTGTTGCCTACACGTACGATTAGGAAACTCTTTTTAAAGTTTGCTTGATTAACCTGACTGTGTGGAATAAAATATCAGTACATAAATTCACAGAAGGAAAAAAAAATGTGCAATTACAAAAAAATGAAGAAACTGTGAACTTTAGGAAATGATCATTCGCCAGTACAAGTTGTTTTTAGCTCACGGGGTGAATTGTCAGACGGTCCCCCGCCGTACGCCAGCTGGCCCGCGGCCGCCAGGGAGCGTGTATAAATAGCGGGCCGGCCGCCGAGCGGAGCCACTTGTCAAGAGCTGCCACAAGTCTCGTCGGCGAGTCCTCGCACCACACTCAGGTAAGATTTAAAAAAAAAAAAAAGCAGCAGCAGCAAACGACACGCTTTGTGAGGAGTTTGTAAGGAATATCGTGTTGTTATCTTGCAATAATTACGTGTGGAAAGTAGTTGGCACCGTTAAGGGGGAAAAAAAGACCAAATCAGTCGCTCTTACTCGTGGCGAAAGGCTGACCGGTAATTCACGTTAATTCGCACCTGTGCACGTTCGTTTAATTTACGTTCGCGAGCATAAAGTTTAATCATCCGAGTAGTAAACGGAGCTGCCCGATGCTTTCGGTTATTATTAATGGATTGTCTTCTCTTTAAATAACTCGATATAAAAATAGTTCTAAAAGCTGCTAATAACATATCCGCCATTCTTTATTCCAGGGGTTTATTGGGTTGGCATTATTGCCTTCAAATCGGAAAGCCTTGTTTTTAACGTTTAAGTAACTGAAGTGCCTTATTAACCAGCAAGCAGCAAACAACTGAGAGTTTCAAAGTCCAAGGAGACTTGGCGTTAGACCCCGGAGCGCCGCGAGCTGACAGGCGCTTGTCTGTGGATGAGTTTACGGTCCGGGTGATTGGACCGCCGTGTGTGATGGCGTCCATTTGGAAATGACAGGGGCAAGACAGTGAAAGTCGCTTAATTTGAAATGGCAACGGATTCCCCCGTTAATATCGCCAACAGACCTTGGCGTACTCGAGAAACTCCGGTAACCGCTCAACGGGCCACACAGTGACCCGAGGAGTTTGGAGGAGCGGGGCCGTCGTCATGTCGGCGAGCAGGACTCTGACAGCAGCTGTTCGGACAGACCGCCTAATGTGCAGAGGCTTTGTTCGGTCCTGACGTTTATATTTGGAAAGCCATAGAGGGCTTGAGAATGTGGAGTTCCTCTCCATGATGAAGGCTGGGGGCCGACAAAGTGAGCACTCAGTAGAAGTAACGGTTCAAGGGTGTATGGAACTTCAGATCGCTGTACTGTGTTGGATCTCCGCTTACGTTGGTAATGCGTGTTTATTAAAATGTAGTTTTGTTAAAACCCAACTGATTTTTAACGTTAGGTGCATTGGCGATCCAAAATTGCCCGTAGTGTGTGCCCTGCAGTGAGCTGGCACCCTGCCCGGGATTTGTTCCTGCCTTGTGCCCAGTGTTGTCTGGGTTTGGCTCCAGCAGACCCCCGTGACCCTGTAGTTAGGATATAGCGGGTTGGATACTGGATGGATGGAAATCAGCTTTGTGTTAATGCAGCTCTGCTTGTTTCCCACCCAGAAATCTGAACAGTTATCTTATCTACTTCTGTGAAACTTTGGTCAGGACCATCACAGTGTGGCACACAAACCGTAAAACAGCCAGCCTTTAAAACCATCCTGATCTGAGTGCTTTGGTTTTATAGTCCTGGAGAAGACTGCCCTCCAGATGCAAGGACTGGACCTTCTTAGGACCCCAAATGACAGACATTGAGATTTTTGATGTAATGTCATCCAGCCCCAGAACTGGGAGCCTCTGCTAAGGAGTAAAATCCTAGTTCTTGAATTTATAGATGTCCTTTTGTTGTTCTCTGTTCAAAAATGTAACTTGCATTGTAATAGAGGACTGGTGCAATGGGGGCCTCCCAATACTGGTGGGGTGTTCTGTCTCCACATTGGTGGTGTTGTTCAGAACATTTCATCTGTTCATATTTTTCATTTGCAAAATGGATCCATGTAAGCTTTAAAACCAAACCTTGGGTAGCTCTGGCAAATGTGGATCAGTCGTCTGTCCATTTTTATTGCTCAGTTTATTTAGCTAGTAGGGCTGCAACTAATGATTATTTTGGTAGACAACTAATCGTTCAATTTTGTTATTGATTTTCGCGATTATTTCATGCCTGACTATTTTTTATGCCTGCGACCTCTGGTTGCCCATCCGGTTCTGGACTCCAGTGTGTCTTACCTCATCTGCTCACGTCTGTCTACCTGTGAATGTCACGCTGATGTCTCTGCATTAAAGCAATTGAAATTGTTTGGTAAGTGGCATTATTTTAACTCCAACTAATAATGTAAAGACTTAAAATTAGAATAATGGCAAAAATTGTGTGAAAATGTAAAATGTTATAAACATGAATTGCATTTGTTCATACTTTTTAGTACATATGTATATGCACACTTAAACACAGAAAAAATAATTTTAAGTATATAATGACAATTATGTGAAAATAAAAGAAACTTTCTTTACACTTTAATTAAATGTCAATTAGGTACTTACAAAAAGCTCATTAATAACATGCAACATATAAAGAAAATGAAAGGGTAACAAGTCATTAGTAAGGTAATGTTAACAGATAACAAAAACGGAGCTTATTCTCAAACAAAGACCACCATACTCCAGTATTCATACACACACCCTTTGCATGTATCAACATAACCTTAATTAATAATAAAAATAATAAAAATAATAATCAAATTAAAATAACAACCAGTGAAACATATAAATTTGAAAATCAGATTTTTTTTTTTTTTATATTCGTGTGACCATCACAATCAAAGATACATTAAACAATACAAACTAAAATGCACGTAGTCTTTAAACCAAAAAAGTGCATTTGACTTAACCTAAAATGGCCACTGGTGTGTCTTGAAGTCCAAAAGTTCAAATAAAGCTTCAATTCAAATAAAATAAGACAATTCCTGTACAGTTTATAAAAAATTCAGTTCATATATTGCTGATTACAGTGTAGGAATGTGAGCATTTCGACGTGCTCTGGTGTGAGGCTGGATCTCTTCATTGAGACAATGTTCCCAGCTGCTGAGAAGAGACACTTGGAGGGAGTAGAGGTAGCAGGAATATGCAAGAGTGGTTTTGCAGACAAAGATGTTTTAATCGTCACAATCTGAAGGAAAGTGGTGTAGTTTATCACATCATGTACTATATAATGCTAATATAACGGACTAAAATGTAACAAGCTAATTACTGCCAGCACGCAGGGGGTGAGTATATTCGGTGATGTACATTCATTGAACCCCTCAACCGGCTATATTTGCTTCACAGAGCAATTTGCCAGCACGTCGGAGCTGAACAGTCCGTGCCGTTTATTGTTGAGCAGCCAGCTTACGACCACTGCCGGCCCCGGCAGAACTGCAGCACCAATGTCCCTGGGATTCAGCCGCTGCACTAGACGAGCCTGCAATCATCAGTGTTTACTTCTGCGTGTTTGCGTGCAGCCAGTTCAAGTGCAATTGGCTCTGTGATTTACTGAATTTCATCAATGGCATCAGTGGCACCTTAAACATTTTAATAAGATTGTTGCAGTAGTTTTTTTTTAGTTTTTACAGTTCATTTGCAGTGTGTAAAATGATCAGTGTTGCAGTAATTGTGATACATTTTCTCTGTGAATTGTAAGGTTTACTTAAAAAATGCAACTAAAAAGTATTCGGTGTCCAGGGGTACATTAACCCACAAGTATGTGTCAGTTTAAGGGTTAACTATCATTATAGTACAAACATCAACGTTGACACGCGACACAAATTTACTCGCTAAAACTTACCTCTCAAGAGACGGCAGCATCACCGCTCCAGGATGCTTGCGCTGGTAGGACTGTGCGCCTCCACAAACGATTCTGCCTCCAGACGTTCATGTAGTGCATTGCAGTTACAAAAATGTATCTTCTTCTTTGACTGGAGCCTCTATTGAAGGTTCTGCTGTTTGACACATCATTGATTACGTCGACTAATCGTTGCAGCCCAATTAGCTAGTGGCTCATAGTAGTAAAAATGAACCAGTTTTGGTTTTTTGGAGGCTGTAGTTCATTCATTTGGTACCTTTGCAGTATTTCAGAGCTGGTATTTTAAGAGGCTAATGTGATACGAGCGAGATCTTCCTGAAGTTTAGTGAGACAGGAAACGTGAAGCGTGCTGTTGCTGTGCTGTCATACGAGTTCTTGCCAATGTGTGTTCGAATGCTGGTGGTCCAACCATCGTTGACTCTGGAGAAGGGACTGCAGGTGCTGCTCCAGTGGTTCTTTGGATTGTAAAGACCTGCTCCGTGATTAGAGTTCTGGAGTCAAGGCAACTTGAGCCCCCCTGCAAAGCACTCTGTAGGTGTGGGCACCTGGAATAAAGTTCTTGTAAGGAGGAGACCCTCTCCAGCCTGAGGAGTTACTTGAGCTGAAGGCAGACTGTTGTTTTACACACTTGGCACGTGAGTGTGCAGCCATGTTTTGTGTCCTGGGAGCTTAATGGCAAAGACTGGGTATGGGGGCACCAGTTGCAGATTTAGGAAGGCAAGATTTACTGTAGTAATCTTTTTTTTTTTTTTTGATGAGGCCTTGTGTTGAAGAATTGTGGTGGGTTTGTTTTACTCTACAAATGCTATCCCACCAGAAAGGCTGCTGAATTCAATTCGGGGTCATAGGAGGAGGTTGGGAGGATGCCATGCACTGATGGCGTGTTGCTGCACCCACTACACAACAAACCACTTGACTTGGGACCTGATCGCAGTAGGGGATACCTTGGCACCACACTGAAACAATGAGGTTTTTACAGTGGCTGAAGTACCAATCCTGCCACCAACTCCAAGTTTTCCCTGTAAGTTGGAGGACCTGCTTGCAGGACTGGATGCAGACTAACCTCATACCCAGGATGGAGTGATTGCAGCTGAAGGGCCCAAAGGAGTCGAGTCGCTTCTGGCGTTTTTTAGATTTGAACCATCGTAGGAGGACCAGAGCCAATCGCTGAAGGTCAGATTTGCAGCCGTGTGTTTCAAAGCTGCTGGTTGTCAGCTCTTCTGCTGTGTGTTTCTAGAGTTGTTTGCTTTTATACAGCCCTTTACAAGTTAGATTTGTAATCGCAAAGACTGCAGGTCCTGAATTGACTGGAAACTACCAACTTCCAGGCAGGGGTCTGAGTAGCGAATTGAAGTGATCGCTACCCCACCCAGACCCCCTCCTCTGCTGATTGTGCATTTCCACTCCAGTTCTTGCTTATTGATCTGATGCCATTTAGTTTAGGGAGTCTTGTGCGGACCGCAGCGTGTAGGTTTGGTGGGGGTTTAGAGGTTTGTGGGATTGGAAGCTTGGATGGACTATTTAGGGTTCAAAATGGCTGTGACCCTTTGTGAAGAGAGGCATGTCTTGATGCAGCAGATGAGGTCGAGGCTTCTGTCAAACTTCACTGCTTCCATGTTTGTCTTTGTGCACCATCTGTTGGCCATAAGGTACACAACCTCCAAGTTTTCTAAACTCCGTTATTCCCACTGGCCATTTTCAGTGGTTTTTAATCTTGTTTGTTCTGAGCGTAAAAGTGGAGTCCACTCGTGCCATCCAAGCCACACAGCCACTGGCCTGAAAATGGCGGCTGAAGAATTGAGTACTCCAACTTGGGAAAGAGGTGGTGCCTGTACAGCCACTTGTCACATGCCAGAAGGATCTGCCAGTGTGGACATGGGTGCTGAAGCTGATAGACTGACTTGTACTCCAGCATGTCACCACATTGCATTCACATTCCTGAACGCTAGCTCGTGGTGTTTGTAGCACACAAGAACAGTGGTTCATCCATTACAATCGGCAAGTTTTTGCCCCTCGATCACCGCTCCTCTCGCTCGCCCTTGTCTCCCGTAGGCGAATGCATTTGTCAAAAGTGAGTAACTTCCAAATCCACGTTTGTTGATACTTTGTTCCATGAGTTGCCCGCCATCTGAGTGCGTGAGGAGGTGTGACATACCTGTGCATTTTCAAACTACTTTGACAAGTCTTTGCTCCGTGTGCTTCATATTCATTACAGAACAGTAGATGATAAATAGAAATGTTTCAGGAAGTCAATTAGTTACCGAACTGGCCAGTCAGAGTTGTAAAGGTTTGTGTAGGGTCCACATAGACGGGACGCTTCAGCCGGTGCTAGGCTGACTGACACAATTGAGTCGAGCCTACGATCTCGCCAGACGTGATTATCTTAAGTATCTAATGTGGAGTGTCCGTGCCATACTCTCTGCCTGGTCCTTGTGGGTAAATGCAGACCACTCCACTGTACTGCTTATGTTTCAATATTGACCCATTGGAGAGCCTAGTGGTTGTAGTTAAAGCCCCAAGGGTCACATCCCTCACTCTAGCTTGCTTACAGTCTTCAAGGAAGATTGTGCATCTTATGTCCTGCAAATGGACTAAGTATGCTTTATTTAGCCTGCGTTCATTGAATATGGTAAACGGTTAAGGATTACCCAGAGGTCTTTGCTGCAAATGTCCGCTCCCAGGGTTCCCGCTCGATGTCCCTGCACAACAACTTCTGTAAAGCCTAAACGCTCTGTTTTGGATCAGGTCCTCGTCTGCTGAACACAGAAGTGACTCTTGATGATTCAGGTACCTATGTATGTTTCGCTAGCAAAACCGGGGCCCTGGTGCACTACTTTGCCAGGGGGCCTATGGTGCTGGTACAATGGCCCTGCTAGGGGTGCCCTTAGTGTGGAAAGGGGCACAAGTTGAGGCAAATGGACGGCTCTTCAAATCAGTTGTCCTTTTGTCTGTGCACAGGTGTAGATACTAGGCCTTGTCGGGCTTGTCACTTCATGTTGTAACATTGCTGTGGACATCACTAAGGTCCTACTGGTAGTGGTCGGGCAGCTTGTCCTGTGCACCTGATGCAGCTTTCTTGGCCTGGAAGCCTTTAAGGTGAGACTCCTTGGGGTGCGACTGAAGAGAGTTTGGCCTTCCCTGGTAAATGTGTGGACAGAGAAGAGCTAATTTTGGGATGATCTTCACAGAAGAGGTACATTGCTAACTAGTGGTGGTCCCTTGTTCAGTGTAAAACTTTCTGTCCTGTGTCATCTTTTTCTGTTATTCCATCTATCCTTCTTTCCATTGTAAACTTTGGGATGTTCATGGAGGCCAGTAGAGTAACAGTGGTAATCCCCCTTTAATGCATTTCCTCAATGGCCTGTCTGTCCGTATTCAACACCACGTCTGTGTCCTTGGCAGTTTCTCATCCCGTTTCACCATCTCATCCCACCCAAAGTCTGGACTAGCAGCTACAGTATCTGGCAGGCTGTTAAGGTGGAGGGTTCATGTGATGGCGCCTGCTGTGTATGAATCTAGCCAGGCTGAAAGGGCTCTTAGTGTGGTCCTCCAGGCTGACCTATACGGGGTAAGCGTATTAAAGGACCGGCAGAGTTGGGCAAATCGATTGTAACACTTGCAATTTGGATGATTCAGACAAGACGCACATCCTCAAAGTGATCGTGTTTG